>NW_026873950.1:0-15217 GCF_032173495.1 Musca vetustissima
CCACAAATCGGGAACGAACACAAAAAAACTCGTTGGCTTCAACACATTTTCACCCATTTTTTTTACATTACCACCATCACAGCTTCCACACAACTTATTATTTATTACCAATATTTCAAGATTTTGACAAGAATACTTCATTTTATAGAATTGAATTTAAATTATATTCAATATGTTCATATTTCGCGAGTTATAACCTTGCAAAACTCAGCTTCAAGGAATTTAAAAGATTTTTGTAATTTCCCATATAGAGACCATTTATATTTACAATCAGACAAAAATATATATTGGAGCTACTTCTAAATCTGAACCGATGTTCATGAAACCTATCACAATCATTCTAGACTTAATTCAGTACGCTATGTGTACTGAGTTCGCTATGCGTACTGCAAATCGAATGATTTTCAGGGACTTTAGATTTTTACGAAACTTAACACACATCATTCTAGACAGTACGCTATCCCAAAATCTATCTAAATCTGAATTGATTTTCCTATGCCAAAATTCATGCAAATCGAATGATATATATCGACTTTGGTGTACCAATTACCTAAAATCGGGCGAAACTATACGAAACTCCGCACACATCATTCTAGACTTAATTGAGTACGCTTTGCCAAATTTCGTGCAAATCGAAAGATATATAGGGACCTTGGTGCACCATTTACCTAAAATCGGACAAAAATATGTATGGGAGCTATATCTAAATCGGATATATATTCTAGACTAAATCCAGTACGCAATGTCAAATTTCGTGCAAATCGAAGGATATATAGGGACCATTTACATAAAAGCGGACGAAACTATATATGGGAGCTATATGTAAATCTGAACCGATTTTCACCAATTTCAATAGGGTTCGTCCTTGGGCCAAATAAATGAGCTGTACCAAATTTCATCCAAATCGTATTATGAATGCGACCTGTACTTTGTTCACAAATTAACATCAACTTATGTTTTTCAATATACGTACATATGAATTTTATGTATTTCAGAATATATCCACATTGTTCCAAAATATATCCTCATCGGATGATCCGTATTTGCATCCATTTTACTCAACCAAATTTTCAAGTCTTAAAATATATACATAGCAAATGTACATATGTGTACATACATATATTCTATCAGATGTATGAATACTGTTGATGCTATTACTCCGCATCCACGGGGACTTTTAAAAGTTTGTCTAACCTATGTTACTTCCATGGGATCGCATGACGTACTGTGAACATTTAATTAAAATCTGTTCAGTGTTTTTGAGACCGCAAACAATATATTTCCTATATACATATAGATTCAAATGCAATGAGGAGTTCCTTTTTACATTGATCGTACCATGCCAATGTTGTATATGTATCCTAACAGACGACACCTATTGGAAGGAACATTGACGTGAAATTGAACGATCTTAAATATGTGATATTTATCTATATGTAAACCGACTGACATCAATCCCTACACATGTCATTCTGCAAATCGATTTAAACTTAACACACACTATTTTGTATGCCGTACTGTTTAAAATTTAATCTCAATCAGACACCCACTGATTATTTGGAGTACAATCAAATTATATATGGAAGCTATGCTATATATAAACCCGAACCGATTTCAACGAAACTTGTCACATATTAATTAATATTTACATCAGTAGGTTGTGTCTATCGGCCTAGCTATGCGTCTTTAGTGCACCATTTACTTAAAATCGGACGAAAATATATAAAGGACGTATACGTAAATCTGAACCAATATTCACGAAACTTATCACACATAATTGTAGGCTTAATTCAGTACGCTATGTCAAAATTCGTGTTAATCGAAAAATATATAGGGCTTTGGTGCTGCATTAACACAAAATCGGACGAAAGTATAAATGGGAGCTATATCTAAATCTGAACCGATTATCGCGAAACTTAGCACACATAATTGTAGGCTTAATTCAGTACGCTTTGCCAAATTTCGTGCAATTTTGGTGCACCATTTACCTAAAATCGGGCGAAACTATATATGAGAACTATATCCAAATTTGAACCGATTTTCACGAAACTTTGAGCACATTATTCTAGACTTAAATCAGCGCGCTATGCCAAATGTCGTGCAAATCGAAAGATGTATAGGGACTTTGGTGCACCATTTACATTAAATTGGACGAATATATTGGAAGCTATATCTAAATCTGAACCGATTTTCACCAATTTCAATAGGGTCCTTGGCCAAATAAATGAGCGTACCAAACTTAATCCAAATCGGATTATAAATGCGACTTGTACTTAGTTTACAATTTAACATCAGCAGATGGACGGATATGCATAAATCGACTCAGAAAGTTATTCTATGCTTATTCTCAAAAGGAACCATGGGTCTATCTCGATTTCTTTTGCCTGTTGCAAACATATGCACAAAGCCATAATACCAGTGTGGTGAAGGGAATAAAGAGGGCAAATGTGCTTACAGTACTAATATGTGTATACAGTCCAAATTATTTAAATCGCTTCGTACTCAAATTGTACGAATTCTGTCATCAGTAATATGTACAGTACTAATTTGTGTATACAGTACACATTACTTAAATCGCTTCCTACTCGATTTGTCATCAGTATTATTGTCATTCTTTCATCATTATCACTTTTTTGATTCAGATATTTCCACCTTTATCATTTTCATATAAACAAATTGGGAATTGGCAGCACCTACATAAAGGTGGTTTGTGAACTTAGTAAACATCTGTGGTTTGTATATTTACTAACACTTTGTTATAATTGCCAATTCCAATTCTTTGCTATAATGGCCAATTCTGATCTAAAAAAAGGGGCAATTTGTATGGGGGCTACTGTTTCCCCTGCCCCTATCAAAAAATTAAGTACCCTATGTTACCACAAATGTACTCAAAAACCGACTGTGAAAATTTCATGAAAATCCGTTCAGTAGTTTAGGAGTCTATAGGGAACACCTATCAAACAAACTAACAAACAGAAATTCATTTTTATATATATAGATATACTAGCGGGCCCGGCAAACGTTGTCTTGTCTTAACAATATTGTTAAGAAATAATTTTCAGTATTTCAGATTTGGTTTTCTTTTTGCTTTTTATTCCCTTCACCACACTGTGGTACAGGGTATTATGTCTTTGTGCATATGTTTGTAACAGGCAAAAGGAAACGAGATAGACCCATGGTTCCTTTTGAGAATATGCATAGAATCACTTTCTAGGTCGATTTATGCATGTCCGTCCGTCCGTCCGTCTGTCTGTCCATGTATTTTTGTGCGCAAAGTACAGGACGAACCCAATTGAAATTGGGAAAAATCGGTTGATATTTAGATATAACTCCCATATCTATATATTTAACCGATTTAATGTAAACGGTCCCTATATATCTTTCGATTTGCACGAAATTTGGTACAGCCTAATCATTTAAGTCTAGAATGATGTCTGCCAAGTTTCGTGAAAATCGGTCCAGATTTAGATATAGCTCCCATATATAGTTTCGTCCGATTTCATGTAAATGGTGCCCCGAAGTCCCTATATATCTCTTGATTTGCACGAAATTTAGCATAACGTACTGAATTAAGCCTAGAGTGATGTCTGCCAAGTTTCGAGAAAATCGGTCCAGATTTAGATATAGCTCCCATATATAGTTTCGTCCGATTTCATGTAAATGATGCCCCAAAGTCCCTATATAGCTTTCGATTTGCACGAAATTTGGCACAACGTACTGGATTGAGCCTAGAATTATGTCTGCCCAGTTTCGAGAAAATCGTCATATTTGTCATAGCGTACTGAACTTAGTCTAGAATTATATGTGCTAAGTTTCGTGAAAATCGGTTCAGATTTATATATAACCGGTATATGCCAATATTGAACCCAATATTTTAATTGTTTATCTCAATTATTTCCTTCAGGAGGTATCACTATATTGAGGAGACGCCTAAATGTGACGATATTTCATTATCGTCATGTTTGAGGTTTCTTTTATCACAATACCTTTAGAAGGCGGAATGCTTGCAACAGATGGCTAAATAGTCTTTGTAGGGTAAAAATTGACTATTCCCCGTAACGACTACCCAACCGCAACACACGGAACAAATCATATAACTATTTTAATATAAAACAAGTGAAAAAGCGTTAAGTTCGGCCGGGCCGAACTTTGGATACCCTCCACCATAGAATTACTGAAATTTTTTTTGAAATGAAAATATAGGCAACATACCCATCGATTGTTGTAAACCAAATAGTAATTTCAGCAATTTCAGTGGGGTTTTCCCTAAAATCTCAGAACCCCAAAATGTTGACATAGTAGGGTGAAGCATGCGTACAAAATCCTATGAGGCGTACTAAAACGGGACCAATATTGACAACATTGTGTAGGAATTAGCGTATACTTGGTGTTTCCATTATATAATAGGTTATGCCTAATTAAGGCCCGATATAGCTCAAGTTCCAAGCTAATAATTTAGTTTTGAATCCCAATACCGTGCATCACGCTAAATATGTTTTATATAGGACCTGGGACTAAATGCGGGTCGATATAGCTCATTCTCAAACCTCTCGTTCCAGTTTTTATGTCGATACAACATATGGCAAAATCGACTAAATCGTTTTAGAATTCCATACCATGCAGGGTATGAACTGAAAATTTCGTCTACAGAATATCCCCCATTCGATGGTGGAATATACATAGCTATATGGGGATAACCCCAACACGGAACAAATTAGCTAACTATTTTAATATAAACCAGTAAGGAAAGTAGTAAAGTCGGACGGGGCCGACTATATGATACCCTTCACCACTTTGAGTATATTCAAGAAATGAATCCTAACAGAAGTCGTATGTGTCAGTCTCGTTTCCTACTGCCTGCTACAAACATATGCGCAAAAACATAATATCCTGTGCCAGAAAAAAAATTGGTTCAAGAACCTCAAAACCTGGGGGCTACCAGAAAAAATTGACCACTATTTATAGTGTAGAGATGTGCTACCTAATAAGAACTCGACGTACTAAATTAAGTCAATTTGGTTGAAAAATACGATCAGAACCCCCAAAATACCAAAAATTTGGGGTACCGTTATATGGGGACTACCAGAAAAACTAGACCTATATTTATAATTTTTAGTGGAGTAATTTGGTACCCAATAAGAACCCAATGTACAAAATTTCAGAGAATTCAGTTATAAAACAAGCCCAAGAACCCGAAAATACCGAAAATGTGGGGTACCCTTATATGGGGGCTATCCGAAAAAATTGACATTTACTTTTAATTTTTGGTAAGGAGATTTGCTACCCAATGAGAACACAAAGTACCAAATTTCTGCAAATTCGGTCGAAAAATGCTATCAAAACCCCCAAAATACCGAAAATTGGGGGTAATCTTATATGGGGGCTATCCGAAAAAATGGACCTTTATTTATAATTTTTGGTAGGGATATTTGCTACCCAATAAGAACTCAATGTACCAAATTTCAGCGAATTCAGTTAAAAAACGCGCTCAAGAACCTCAAAATACCGAAAATTTGGGGGTACCCTTATATGGGGGCTATCCGAAAAAATTGACCTTTGTTTATAATTTTTGGTAGAGAGATTTGCTACCCAATAAGAACTCAAAGTACCAAATTTCAGCGAATTCAGTTAAAAAACGCGCTCAAGAACCTCAAAATACCGAAAATGTTGGGGTACCCTTATATGGGAGCTATGCCTAAACGTGGACCGATTTTCTCCAATTTCAATAGGTTTCGTCCTTGGGCCAATTAAGTGACCTGTGCCAAATTTCATCCAAATCGGATCATAAATGTGACCTGTACTTTGTTAACAAAAATACATGGACGGACGGACGGACAGACGGACGGACAGACGGACATGCATAAATCGACTCAGAAAGTGATTCTATGCATATTCTCAAAAGGAACCATGGGTCTATCTCGATTATTTTTGCCTGTTACAAACATATGCACAAAGACATAATACCCTGTACCACAGTGTGGTGAAGGGTATATGGGGACTACCCCTAAAATGGGGTGAATATTAATAATTTTTGGTAGGGAGATTTGTTACCATATACGACTACAAAATACCAAATTACAGCCGATTCGCTTGAAAAACGCGCTCAAGAACCCCAAAATACCGAAAATTGGGGGGTACCCTTATATGGGGGATATCAGAAAAAAGGACCTATGTTTATAATTTTTGGTGGGGAGATTTGCTACCCAATAAGAACTCAAAGTACCAAATTTCAGCGAAGTCGGTTGAAAAACGCACTCAAGAACTTCAAAATACCGAAAATTGGGGGGTACCCTTATATGGGTGCTACCCGAAAAAATTGACCTATATTTATAATTTTTAGTATAGAGATTTGCTACTCAATAAGAACTCAAAGTACAGAATTTCAGCGAATTCTGTTGAAAACCGCGCTCAAGAGTTCGGTTGAAAAATGCGCTCAAGAACCTCAAAATACCGAAAATTGGGGGGTACCCTTATATCTTCGAACTTGACCTGCCTGCAGACGAAGGACGACTCTATGCAAAATTTTGGCGATCTATCTCAATTCGTTTAGACGCTAGAGTGATTACAACAGACAGACGGACAGACAGACGGACATGGCTATATCGTCATAGAATTTTACGCTGATCAAGAATATTTATAACTTATAGGGTCGGAAATGAATATTTCGATGTGTTACAAACGGAAAAACAAAATTAATATACCCTCCATACTATGGTGGAGGGTATAAAAAATGGGTGAAAATAGGTTGAAGCCAACGAGATTTTTTTATGTTCCTTCCTGATTTGTGGCTAAACTACACAACGGACGCACATGTGATCTGTAACTCAGTTGCAGAATACCCCATGGACAATATGGTTCTAATGTATGATTTTTCGATATAATCACTGCATCCACCCAAAATGGATGCTGACATTTTGAAGCCGGATTTTCGGTGTTTTTTGAATTGTTCTTATAATTAGGATGCGCATCCAGATAATGGACTAAACTGATTATAGGATTGTAAAACTCGTGATTTTGCTTCTTTTAGTGTATATCACATGAATGTGCTCACCGTAGTTTCTTTGCAATTTGGTTCCAAAGACGAAAATTTGGTGCGTAAATTTTTATAAAAAACGTGTAATTTTTGAGTCTAAAATTAAGAAAGTCCATTTAAATTCCGGGGAACCCCGCGTGATTTTAGTTTTTTTTTTACGAGTCGGATCTAATGAGCCCATCCATGTTCAATTCCAATTCAAGATACCTTGAATGTGGGAAAAACTGCAAAAACTTATTTTGACAAATTCGCGTATATAATCGCGTTTTTCTTCGAATTGATTTCACATACATTCATTCTTGTGTTATCATATTCGCGAATCTGTGTGAAAATAGGTCAAAAATATATCGATACGCGAATAATATGCGTATTTTATCCAAAATCGATTGTGGAGGCACATCCGCGGTTCTTCACCGATTCTTTTAACACAGATGTCATTTTGTGTATTTTCAGAGGAGATTACTGAAATCGGATGCGCATAAAAATCGTATGCACGTTGCGTGATTTTTAACCATTTTTAGGGTTTTTGCATAGTAAAGTGCATCGAGCGGCACACTTTTGACGCTAAATGAAACCTCGAAAAATGCATACTTATTGGAAGAGATTGATTCGATTTACACGAAAACCGCATGCGCAACAACTGATTTCCACGAATACGCGAATTGCATGCTTTTCAATATTGATCATTTTTATGTATTGTAAGTGCAATATATTTAATAATTTTTAACGTCGAAACTCTTATCAGATGAATCTACCGATATTTAACAATCATGCAAAAGAATTTGCAGAAAAAAGCGCCATATATTTTAGAAGATTAAGAGAAAACCCTATTCCCTTAACCACACTAAAAAATTGAAAATTCAGAAAAAGTTCTGTCTTAATTAAAAAATTAATTTATTTTCAGATATCCTTATGCTTCTTTTTGTTTTTTTCGCAAATATTGTACCGTATTTCAATGTGATTTGACAATTATGCAAAGAAAACAAATGTGTTTATCCATTTGTGAAGAAATTCACGAATTACAACAAAAAGGAATCCATTTAATATATATTTGAAATACAAGATTTAAAACCGCTATAACTTTTGTGCGCAGCGTACGAATTTGTGAACGCGAACAGATTTCGAAACAGCATATTTTTCTTAACCTATGCACGAAAAATCATAAATGTGCTCGCAAAAAATTTTTTCATTTTTTTTTTTAATGGAATTTTAAAAGAATTTTGTAATTTCCCATATATAGATAGATATGAGCTATATCTAAATTTTAACCGATTTCAACAAAACTTAATGGGCGTCAACCTGTAGTAATTTCAGTTCGTTGGGCGATTTTTTTCTTAATCGGACAATACATGGCAGATTGGTGAAACATTCGCATAAAATCCGTCGAAAGTATATATGGGAGATATATCCAAATCTGAACCGATTAAAAAAAAATGTAAACTTCAATCTAGCCATAAGTCAGTACGCTTTGCAAAATATTGCCACAATTGGATAATTTTCATACAATCGGACGAAAATATATATGGGAGCTATATCTAAATCTTAACCAATTTTCTCCAATTTAAATAGGGTTCGTCCTTGGGCTAAATAAGTGACCCGCTGCTAATTTCGTCTAAACCGGATCATTAATGCGATATGTACCTTGCTCACAAAATTACATGGACTGAAGGGCAGATGGACATACATAAATCGACTCAGTTAGTGATTCTGGCATATTCTTAAAAGAGATCGTGGGTCTATCTCGATTCCTTTGCCTGTTACAAACATATGCTTAAAGACATAATACTCTGCACCACAGAGTGGTTAAGAGTATAACCAGTAAGGAGAGTAGCAAAGCCGGACGGGCGGACTATGTGATACCCTTCACAACTATGGGTGTATTCAACGTATGTATACTGACAGACGTCACATTTTTTAAATAACTTGGACACGAAATTACACTTAAATATGTAATCTTTATCAACTAACACCAATCCATGCACATGCATTCTTTATAGTAAACATGACACACGCTATTGGGTATCCTGCAGCACAGCACCCTGTACCAAATTTAAACTCCCTCGGACACCCGTTGATTATTTGGTGCACAATTAACGTTTGCTCACAAAAATACATTAACAATTTGACGGACATACATAAATCGACTCAGAATGATATTCTATGCATATTTTCAAAAGGAATCATGGGTCTATCTCGTTTCCTTTTGTATGTTACACAAATATACACAAATACATAATACCTTAAGGTATAAAGGTATAAAGAAGAAAGGTATAAATACATACCATAAATTGTAAAGATTGCATTGTGACACATTTTTCAACATGAAAACCTTGAACCAATGGTTAACGCCAAAATCTAAAAGCATTTGATGGTTGAAGAAAACTGCTAGCTGGGTTTTACATTATTAGCTAAAATTTTTGTTTAAACCACATGAACTAATCGAAATATTAATTTTCACTCTTCAGTAATGTTTTACCCCTAATAAGATCGGCACATTTAGCTTTGAGATTAAGTCCAAAAAAACAATAACATAATACTGTTTCTTACAACTAAATCACATGTTTTCAATCGTTCGATTTTTTTTTTTTGAAGGGAAACATCCTCTTTTATGAGGCCTTCCTATAAACACGAAAAAACAAACATTTATGACCAGTGATATTTATAAGCTTTATGCTTTATATTTGCCTTAATCCTGTCAATAAAACATATGGTAGGTAGAAGACATTTTCAACACCTACCGTTCAATATTCACCCACATCGATTTTGTACGTTTAACTAAAAGGTCACATAGTAAAATCAAGGTAATAATAACCATACACACACACTCTTTCTCTTCCGGTTCTATGATGCATTTTACAAAATCCTCTAAATAACCACTGCATTCAATTGCATTTTGTTTGGCTTCTCTTAAAACTTTACGAGAGTATTTCCTTGTTTTTTACCTTCGATTGTCACTTGAACTTTGTTCGGGAAATTTACTTTTACAATTTGTTCGCAGGATGCCAGGTTGCGACGGCTGTAGGAAGCATCCTTGGCTAACGATTATCAAACGCAACCGACACGTTTTCCATACATAACTTGACCTATTAAATGTTATCTTTAGTTGTTGTTGTAGGTTAGACAATGCAGCATAATTCTTGGTGAAATTAAATTCATGAAATTTCCAACAAATAAAAACTTACGGCGTACACCAGTAATTTTATTTTCCAAGAGTCGTTCCAATGAATGCAGTATCATTTATTTGAATATGACGAGAGTTTTCTTGCGCTTTCAAGTTTCCTTGCGCTTTCAACTACTGCAGGCTGCCACACGTGGCAAATGAATCACATGTTGTTGGTTTTAGGGACATGTTGTCAATGAACCATTGTGTGGGAGATTTTTTTTTATTTTTTTGTCAACCAGCAGTGTTCATGACAATGGTGTTACAAAAGTCCTTAGAATTGTTTTTATTTACAGCTGATGTTTAGATGACAGCAATATCGTTAGTTTTCATTGTTTTAGCGAAATTTAACTCATACAGATATTGTTTTTCACACATGAATCGAAAACGGCAATCGAGAGGTCGCTGCGAAGGTTTTCATAAAGATGTGTAAAAGTTTAGCATATCTGTAGATTACACTGGATGGAGAGCCACTGGAATTTCTACAGAATCTTTGATTAAGTAAACTTTTTTATACCATAATAAGATAACAGTAGTGTTGGCGGGTTATTTAGGATACCAGTCAGATTTAGATATAGCTCCCATATATATTTTCCTGTGATTTTTAGCAAATGGTACTTCAAAGGATCAACGTTTGCCGATTGACACAAAATTTTTCACAACGTAGCACTATGTCGCGAGTTCATAGAAACAGCGGCCAAAAATAGAAGGAGTTATCATAAGTTAATGACAATAATTGGATACAAGTGCTTAATATTGGCCTAAACCTCCAATATAATGACAAAAAATTGGACCCTTTATGGCCTATGAAGTATTTAATATTCAACTAAATTCAATGAAAATTTGCAATTTACATTTACTTCGGCCAATGAAGAAACTGACCAAAAACTGGGTAGATCAGACCAAGATTTTATATACCTCCCATACAAAGAGTTTGAAAAATCCCTTTTTGGCCTATAAAATATTAAATGTTCAACTAAATTACCTACCATACCAAAAGTCCTTAAAAAAGTAACTTTCTGTACTATAAAATCGTTATATGCTGCTAAATTAAGTATGTTTAAGTGATTTTATTTATGTTATTTTTATTATAATAAAATATTTTATATACTTTAATTACCAATAAATGACTTTCTGATCATTCACAAAAGTTTCAGAACGCACATCAGATATATATATAAATCTAGCATAGGCCCGCTACGTCGTTAGCGGATATTTATACCCTTCACCACACTGTGGTACAAGGTATTATGTCTTTGTGCATATGCTTGTAACAGGCAAAAGGAAACGAGATAGACACATGGTTCCTTTTGAGAATATACATAGAATCACTCTCTGAGTCGATTTATGCATTTCCGTCCGTCCGTCTGTCCGTCTGTAGATGTTAAATTGTAAACAAAGTACAGGTCGCATTTATGATTCGATTTGGATGAAATTTGGCACAAGTCACTTATTCGGCCCAATGACGAACCCTATTGAAATTGGGAAAAATCTGTTCAGATTTAGATATAACTCCCATATATATTTTCGTCCGATATAGGCACCAAAGTACCTATATATCATTCGATTTGCACGAAAAATGATGTGTGCAAAGTTTCGTGAAAATCGGTTTAGATTTAGATATAGCTTCCATATATATTTTCGTCCGATTTAAGGTAAATGTGGCACCAAAGTACCTATATATCTTTCGATTTGCAAGAAATTTGGCATAGCGTACTGAATTAGGTCCAGAATGATGTGTGCTAAGTTTCGTGAAAATCGGTTCAGATATAGATATAGCTCCCAATATATTTTCGTCCGATTTAAGGTAAACGGGGCACCAAAGTACCTATGTAACTTTCGATTTACACGAAATTTGGCATGGCGTACTGAATTAGGTCCAGAATGATGTGTGCTAAGTTTCGTGAAAATCGGTTCAGATTTAGATATAGCTCCCATATATATTTTCGTCCGATTTAAGGTAAACGCGGCACCAAAGTACCTATATATCTTTCGATTTGCACAAAATTTGGCATAGCGTACTGAATTAGGTCGAGAATGATGTGTGCTAAGTTTCGTGAAAATCGGTTCAGATTTAGATATAGCTCCCATATATATTTTCGTCCGATTTAAGGTATATGGTGTAGCAAAGACCCTATATAGCTTTCGATTTGTACGAAATTTGGCATAGCGTATTGAATTAAGTCTAGAATGACGTGCGCTAAGTTTCGTGAAAATCGGTTCAGATGTAGATATAGCTCCCATATATAGTTCGCCCGATTTTAGGTAAATGGTATGCCAAAGTCCCTATATATCTTCAGATTTGCACGAAATTTGGCATAGCATACTGGATTGAGTCTAGAATGATGTGTATAAAATATCTTGAAAATCGGTCCAGATTTACATATAGCTCTCATATATATGTTCGTCCGATTTTAAGTAGGACCCAAAATATGGCCATTAGGAACAAAACCTGCTGAAATTAGTACAACCTAACCTGTGACAAGTTTCGTTGAAATCGGTTCATATTTGGATATAGCTTCCATATCTATTTTCATCCGATTTTAAGTAAATGGTGCACGAAACTCCTCATGTTTGTAATATTGACATTACATTTTCTACAACGTACACAATTGAGCATTTTGATATTTTTGATATTTGCTTTAAATCGATTTACATATAATTTGGTCCCATTGTAACAACCGAATGACATGTTTATGGATTGATCTAAGTCTGTTCACATTTAGATAAAGGTCACATATTTTAGTTCATCCAATTTCATGTTAATGACCTTTCTATTAGGATGAATTCGTTTAAAATACCCATAGAGGTGAAGGGTATCATATAGTCGGCACCGTCCGACTTTACTACTTTCCTTACTGGTTTTATAGTTAAAATAAACATAATTTAATTTAGCTACACAATATAACTTAATATGGATTTATGAATTTCTAAGTTTCTACGATAAACGAATAATAATTGGTCCTACATCTTCAATTAGTGCATTTTATTCGAACATAGGTTTTTGAAGCGTTGATGCACGAATCCTACTAAATCGAGTAAAACGTACAATTTTTTATATTTTCTGAAAGTGTACTATTTTCTCGATCCTCCCGATGTATGCTTTAAAATAGGACCATAATAGGTTTTTGTTTAATTTTTTTCCTTTCGTTAATTTAAAACTAATGTCAAATATGTAGTACGTTTTAGTACTTATAGTACGAATTTATAAAATAATGTTTTGCACAATACGACATTTTTAAATTACATTGGTAATTGGTTTTAACAGAGTTCTGCCTTTATATTTAAGATTTACATTCCAATGCCGAAATTTATTTTTTCTGAGCGTTGCGTGTTACAAAATCCTCATTGAAAAGAATTGAGTTTATCCTCTAAAGTTTAAGGTTAAAGACTTGAAATGTCGGTCCACTCCTTCTGGTACCTCCCACACAAACTTGTGTTAAAATTAATTTTATAATGTCATGCGAGTGACTATCCAATTTTAATCAAACGTTGTGCAACCTATTATTTTTACAAGGCCTGTAGCATGTTCGAAGATGGAACCCATTGGTTCACTCCTTCAGGTAACTTCCCCACAAATTTTCAATATTTATAAATCCAATATCAGGCGAATGGAGTGCCCGATTTAAATCAAATCTTTGCTCAAATTATTATCTTTGCCAAGTCTTCCTTTGGGTACTCCCCCAAAAAGCTGAATATTTCTTACCCGTACAAGTATACATTGTTTTAGTTTTAGTACTGTTTAGAACATATTTGTGGAAAATATTTATATAGAAATGTTTACTGTAATAAGTATTTAATAACTGGTTCCTACTCTTATCCGTTCTACCGTACAGAATATTTAGTATTTATTAGTAACTTTAAGAACAATGTAGTACAATTTAATAAGAATTTCCAACACTAACCTACATGCAAAATATCAAGATTCGTCTGGGCGTTGATGATCAGTCAGTAACTTATATCGCAATTATATAGACTATTTTACATCGAGATTAGGCAATGCCAATTTCTCTTTTATTAACTAGTTATAGGCGCTGGGAAAATTATATTTTTATTTTAGAAGCCACATACACGAATTCCAAACTCTGTCACTTCTAATCGCTCAATACCCATGTACAATATTTAGTAGTTACCATGCCTCTTAAATTCCATTTAATATAAAACTTTATCAATGCACTATTTTTTATACCCTTCACCACACTGTGGTACAGGGTATTATGTCTTTGTGCATATGTTTGTAACAGGCAAAAATAATCGAGATAGACCCATGGTTCCTTTTGAGAATATACATAGAATCACTTTCTAAGTCGATTTATGCATGTCCGTCCGTCCGTCTGTCCATGTTAAATTGTAAACAAAGTACAGGTCGCATTTATGATCCGAATTGGATGAAATTTGGCATAGGTCACTTATTCGGCCCAAGGACGAACCCTATTGAAATTGGGAAAAATCGGTTCAGATTTAGATATAGCTCCCATATATATATATATATATATATATATATATATATATATTTAACCGATTTAATGTAAACGGTCCCTATATATCTTTCGATTTGCACGAAATTTGGTACAGCCTAATCATTTAGGTCTAGAATGATGTCTGCCAAGTTTCGTAAAAATCGGTCCAGATTTAGATATAGCTCCCATATATAGTTTCGTCCGATTTCATGTAAATGGTGCATCAAAGTCCCTATATATCTTTCGATTTGCACGAAATTTCGTACAGCCTAATCACTTAGGTCTAGAATGATGTCTGCCAACTTTCGAGAAAATCGGTCCAGATTTCGATATAGCTCGCATATATAGTTTCTTCCGATTTCATATAAATGGTGCCCCAAAGTCTCTATATATCTTTCGATTTGCACGAAATTTGGCATAACGTACTGAATTGAGCCTAGAATGATGTCTGCCAACTTTCGAGAAAATCGGTCCAGATTTAGATATAGCTCCCATATATAGTTTCGTCCGATTTCATGTAAATAGTGCACCAAAATCCCTATATATCTTTTGATTTGCTCGAAA
>NW_026873951.1:0-15145 GCF_032173495.1 Musca vetustissima
TAACTGAGTGCCTAAAGTGGTTAAGTTCAAACTCATGATAAAATAAGCTATACAATTAATAACCAATGTAATCAACAATGTATCGTGTCAGGGACTTGTACGAAGGGTATGGCGTTACGATCTGGTAAGTTTCTGCGAAATGCTCCTTCTCTGACCATAGGATTCCTACCTCAGATTCCAAATTCCTACCTACAGAGAAAACAGAAACCTTATAGGAACCGTCGGAAGACAAACTGGGATAAATACAAAGCTAAAACAGCATTTACAGCCTACATAGACCTCTGAACGATTGAGGATGTTGAGAAAGCTCTGAACAATGTCACAAAAACTCTTCTGATGAGATATAAGGCTTTTTGCCCTTAGACATACCCTGGGACGAAATGTCAGACGGTATGGTCTTCCTCAATGATGCCAAAACTTGGCATCATTGAGGAAGGCTGCTTAGATAGCATATAATAAAGCTAGTAGGACGAAACTACAGGTACAGGTTGGGACGTTTACAGAGAACAATGAACTCAAGAAGGCTCAAGAAGGGTTTACAATTGCGAGTCAATCGTAGTAGTAAACGAAGCAGCCATATTTAGTAGAGTAATATCTAAAGATCCAAAATCTATAAGTAGTATTAAGCTTAGCGAATGGAGGTGGACAAACTCCGTCAGAGAGAGTCTCGATCTTTCATCGACACACATCTCACATCCGGTTGTATGGACCATAACGACGAAGTGTGCTGTGCACATCGGCATACAGCCCGAACCAAGGAAGAGAAGAAGTTGATAGAGAACACAATAAGCTACCCAAAGCTGGTATCGGCTATAAATAACTTTCAATCTTATAAATCTCCAGGTCCAGATGGCACAATACCGGTCATGTTGCAGCATGCCGATGAACGAGTATTGGCCACTCTGCAGGATATTTTAGGGCTTGTCTGCTTTAATCGTACATACCAAGTCTATGGAAAGAGGTAAAGGTGATCTTCATCCCGAAGGCCGGGAAGCCGAGGACTATAGATCAATTAGTCCTGTCCACTTCAAAGGCAAATCAGTGGATACTGCTTTACATGAGGTGGTCGGACATATCGAGAAGAATATGGAGACCACCGGTTACACATTGGCGTTCCTTGACATTGTATGAGCCTTTAACAATGTGATGCTGGAAGCTATCCATTGTACTTCCATAACGGAGATCTTTATCCCGAAGGCTGGGAAGCCGAGGACTATAGATCAATTAGTCCTTTCCAAATCAAAGGCAAATCAGTGGACACTGCTTTACATGAGGTGGTCGGACATATCGAGAATAATATGGATAACTCCGGTTACAAATTGGCGTTCCTTGACATGAACCTTTAACAATGTAATGCTGGAAGCTATCCATTTTGCTCTCGATAGTTCAGGTATTACCTTCCCTAACGGATTGGATTGATAGAATGCAAAATTATCAATTCGTCAATTGGAGAGAGTTTCGTAAGTAAATCTGTCAACAGAGGCACTTCACAGGGAGGAGTTCTATCTCCTTTGCTATGGTTTCTGGTGATAAATGAGATACTGCTGAAATTCGACCACCTCAGGATAATGGTTGTAGCCTATGGCAATGTGCCTGGACACACGTCTATGATCTTGGCATAAACCCCACAAAGATAGAAATGGTACATTTCACTAGTAAACGTAAGATCCCAAATTTCCGATTGCCATGCTGACTAAAATGAGTACTGTACAGCGATCGGCGTCAATTTTGACCACTGGAGCTCTGAGAAGCACACTACAAGCAGCATTGCATGCAATCTTAAATCTCCAGCCATTGGATTTTCTGTGGCTCCGGGAAACGAATGCTTCGCCGTCGCTGAATTTTTGACACGTTAGTATCCTTAAAACGATGCCAATTAGTGACTTTTTAGAGAGGTGTACTCACATCAGTGACTATACTCCCTTCATAACTATTTTGGGTGCAATTACTTTAGCCCTTTCTTTAGAAGCACAATACCTTGGTACAGTCCTTGACCACCAACTAACGTAGAAAAGGAATGTTGAGGAACGCACTGAGAAAGGTTTAAAAGCACTCTAATTCTCCAAGAACCTTATGGGTAAGAGTTGGGGACTAAAACCAGAGATTATACCCTGGCTGTACGTAACGGTTGTACTCCCATTCTTACATGTCGGACTGGGCCGACTATATTATACCCTTCACCACTTTGGGTATATTCTACATATGTATCCTAACATACATTGCGTGTTTGTTACATATCTAGATCTGAACCGATTTCAGGGAAACTTACCAGAGACTAATTTATATTACTTCAGTACGTTGTGTCAATCGGCCTAGCTATGGATCTTTTCACAAAACTTAGCACCATTATTCTAGACTTAATTCAGTACCCTATACCAAAATTCGTGCAAATCCGATATATATGGGAGCTATATCTAAATCTGAGCCGATTTTCACGACACTTTGCACACATCATTTTAGACTTAATTCAGTATGCTGTGCTAAATTTCGTGCAAATCGAAATATATATAGGGACTTTGATACACCATTTACCTTAAATCGGAGGAAGATATATATGGGAGCTATATCTAAATCTGAACCGATTTTCACGAAAATTAACACACATCATTATAGACCATATTCATTACGCTGTTCCAAATTTCGTGCAAATCGAAAGATATATAGGGACTTTAGTGGACTATTTACCTAAGATCGGGCGAAACTATATATGGGACCTATGTCTAAATCTGAACCGACTTTCACGAAATTGAACGAAACTTTGCACACATCATTCTAGACTTAGTTTAGTAAGCTATGCCAAATTTCGTGCAAATCGAAAGATATATAAGGACTTTGGTATATCATTTACCTAAAATCGGACGAAAATATATATGGGAGCTATATCTAAATCTGAACCGACTTTCACGAAATTGAACACACATCTTTCTAGACTTAATTTAGTACGCTATGCCAAATTTCGTGCAAATCGAAGGATATATAGGGACTTTGGTGCACCATTTACCTTAAATCGGACGAGAATATACATGGGAGCTATATCAAAATATTAACTGATTTTTCCCAATTTCAATAGGGTTTGTTCTTGGGCCAAATAAATGATCAATGCCAAGTTTCATCAAATTCGAATCAAAAATGCGACCTGTACCTTGTTTACAATTTAACATGGACAGACAGACGCACGGACATGCATAAATCGACTCAGAAAGTGATTCTATGCATATTCTCAAAAGGAACCATGTGTCTATCTCGTTTCCTTTTGCTGTTACAAACATATGCATAAGGACATAATACCCTGTACCTGTACCCTGTACAGAGTGGTGAAGGCTATACAAATTAGGAACATATCCTGTATATACCCAAAGTGTAGTCTACAAATTACGAATTTTCTACTTTCCTTTTTGATTTTTAATAAATCTGAGTTTTCTAAAATCCTTCAAAGACAATATTTTTGTGAGAACTGTTTTATATAGGCAATAATCTTGGGTGAATTCCTACTAAAGAAATTTCCCAACATTTTTTTAAAATTTAATCCTCACGTTGGTATATTTTCCCTTTTTTTTCATTTGGATTTTTGTGTGTGGTTACACAAATGTTGTTCCGGTCGAATTTAAGTTCGTTTTGCATGCAATTATTCCAGTTGTGGCATTGAAACCCATTTCCTAGAAAGGTGGTACACAAATGAGTTCACTACAAACACATTTAAGTTCCAAGTAATTTCATTTGTTCTTCCATTTGGGCACCAACCCCTCCCCTCTCTCCATCCTTATTTAACCATTATCGTATTCATTACAAAAAAAAACTACTGTTTTCAAAACCATGTCGATGTCAAGCAAAGTGTAAACTTTTTTGTCGGCTCATTTACAAAAAAACCCAAGAACCGAGAATGTATTTTCAAAAACGATGTGACCAAAAGGATCCTAGTTATTAAAGAAAGAAAAAAAAGAATAACACACACACAGTGAAAGAGAAAATCTACAAAATATCTGACACAAATGTCTCAAAGACACACAAACATTTTTACATATGTACATATACGTGCAACAACCACAACATGTATTTGGCACTGTTCTGTAAAAGTTTTTTTTTTTTTGCTTTTTGCTTGGTTTTTGTTTAATCCTTTAAGATGATTTGTGGTGAAAAATGGAAAACCAAGGCTAAAACTCAAAGAGAGGGACCAAAAAGTAAATCTTTGTATGTTCATATGAATGTGAAACGGTGTATTTAAATCGGTATTTATTCTTAAAAACATATAAAAAATGCAAAGAAAACTTGAACTCTGCCAAAGGAATCTACCATGGTGATTTCTCGTGAAATTCCTAAAGATCTGAGGAAAACTGTTGCTTTTATATTTTAGAAATGGTAGGCAAATATAGGTCGGAAAAAAGAAAAAAAGATTAGAGATAAATAGGTGGCAGTCCTTGAGAATATCGATAGGGATTTTACTATTTTACCTTGAGAAAAAACTGAAACCAGCTGACCAATCACAATTCACCGCATGTTGCTCATATTTTATAAATGAACAACTTGAGTTGGACTACAATTTTCGAACAAAAAAGATCGAATTCTACAATCACTCCACCCAATCCATGTTTATCATTTTCGAAAACTCGCTTTTTGACATATTTACCTCTTTAGTTCCCAAGTAAAATTCTATAATATTATTTCAACATAATATTGTTCCTCATACAATGGCCAACAAATAATAATAGTAAATTAAAAAAAAAAAAAAAACTTTAATAGAAAACCAGTAAGGAAAGTAGTAAAGTCGGACTGGGTCGACTATATGATACCCTTCACCACTTTGGGTATGTTGTACATATGTATCCTTACAATTGTATGTCATGATAAATTTAATTTCATTCGGGCATATTTATAGTCCCGTGTCAAGGGACAAATTTATGGAAAACGATTTATAGCAAAATTGGTACACGCTATTCGGTACGCTGTTAAAAAAAACGTTATTCGGCACACTGTTAAAAATTTAATTTCAAACCCGTTCGAAATACATATGGAAGCTATGGCTCCATCTGCAACAATTTCAACCAAACCCAATAACGTCATTCAAGTCTCAATTTAATACGTTGTGGAAAATTTCGGGTTAAACGGACAAACTTTAGGAGTTTGGTGCACCATTTATGTAAAATCGGACGAAAGTATATATGGGATCTTCATGAAACTTAGCACACATCGTTCTAGACTCAATTCAGTACGCTATGCAAAATTTCGTGCAACTCGAAAAATATAAGGAGGCCCCATTCTCGGGGTCACAAAATTTTTTGACTTAATTCGAATCTACACTAATTCAAGAACGTCCCTACAAAATTTCGAGTGAAAATCTTAAGAACTCTTGAAGATATAGACGATTTATTGTGTCAGCATCAAGTTACGGCTAAAGGGCTTCTCAAACTTTAAACGCGTTTTTCTCTTTTGCGAATGGCGGGCACGATAACTCAAAAACTAATAACCCAATCGATTCCAAATTTTTACACGTTTCTCTGTAAGTGTATAGCTATCGTATGAACTGGGATAAAGCCAATTGGTGGAAATCTTCCTTATTTTTTAACTTGGTTTTGGGTCAAAAATAGGAGATTTTCGAAAAATATTTTTTCAAAGTTCCACCATTTTGTTAATTTTAGAGCGAAGTCAATAATCCTAGTTCATACGAGATCCAGACATGTACTCTTTCTAACACCGTTGGAATTTTCTGATTCCGATGTTCCAGTGAGGTGTTATCATGCCCGCCATCAAAAATAAGGACTTATCTTTAATTACAAAACCAGTGAGCGGAGCAGTATAGTCGGACGGGGCCGACCATATAATACCCTACACAACTTCCACGAAAATGTAACTTTGCGTTATTTGCACCCTATTGAAACCAGATTAAAGGTCAACAAATATTACTAATATTCAGTAGACGAGGGCTGTACTTGTCCAGATTCTATTTGCCGTGGGTTAGGTTGTGATGTTGGGTTTTCAATTGTGGCCTATAGATCAAATAAAAAAAAAAAAAACACAAAATGTTAAGTTAAGATCATCACCGAAGGTTATAGGCGTTGTCCTTGACAATAACTGGAATCTCAAGGATCAGCGCGATCAGCGCTATATTTCCGCCCTCTAGTGTGGTTTTTGGTTACTAAATAATGTCTGAATACTTAAGCACCTGTAAGCACCTGTAGCTCCCACATCTGAGTACATACGACCATATAATTGGTATCAATTTAAAGGTCAACCACTCCTCTTTTTCCTCTTTTGGGTCTAGGTCCTTCGGGGGCAAATATATACGCCATAGAAGACAAATTTTGTCATTTTTCACTCAAAAGTCAGGGTCCATTTGACCAGCTAAATACTGACAGATCTTTATCAAAACAGACATGCTTATTCTTTGGCCCGATCCCCTTCTCCATGCAAAAATTCGCGGTGTTTGGGCAATAATTGCGGCCTCTGGAGCGACCAGAAAATCAGACAAAAATAAAGTTTTTGGTCAATTTCATCCCCTAAATATTAACCGATCTTTTCCAAAAACAATAGGGGTCTTCATTGACCAGAACCCATTCTATATCCAAATTTCGTGAAGATTGGTCCATAACTGTGGCCTGTATCGTGTTTACAAATTATAATGGACAGACGGACGGACGGACGGACACACATGTCTAGATCGACTCAGCTAGTCGAGATATGACGATTGGTGTACTTAAAGGTGGGTCTAGGACCAATATTTCGCGGCGTTACAAACACTTGGGGCTGCACAAAGCTATAATACCCTGACAACATAGTTGTGTAGGGTATAAAAAACAACAACAAAACAATTACAAAATTTTTTTGTAAATTATTTGTCTTCTATTTTAAATCTTCCAATATATATGTGCAAAGTTACAAACTTTAACAAGCATTGGTATTGATTTACCAGCCCATTGGAAATCTTGAAAAAATAAAATCGAGAATGGGTGGGGTTCCCTTAATACGTTGTGCGAAATTTCGGGTTAATCGGATAAACATTAGGAGTTTGGTGCACCATTTATGTAAAATCGGACGAAAAAAATATATGGAAGCTATATCTAAATCTGAACCGATTTTCACGAAACTCAGCACACATCATTCTAGGCTTAATTCAGTACGCTGTGCAAATGTCGTGCAAATCGAAAGATATTTAGGGACTTTGGTGCACCATTTACCCTAAATCGGACAAACATATATATGGGAACTATATCTAAATCTGAACCGATTTTCACGAAACTCATCACACGTCATTCTAAGCTTAATTCAGTGCGCTGCGCCAAATTTCGTGCAAATCGATAGATATAAAGGATCTTTGGTGCACCATTTACATTAAATCGGACGAAAAAATATATGAGAGCTATATGTAAATCTGAACCGATTTTTCCCAATTTCTAAAGGCTTTTTCCCTTTAACATGGACGGACAGACGGACGGACGGACATGCATAAATCGACTTAAAAAGTGATTCTATGCATATTCTCAAAAGGACCAATGTATCTACCTCGTTTCCTTTTGCCTGTTACAAACATATGCATAAGGATATAATACCTGTACCAAAGTGTGAAGGGTACAAAAAAGAACAACAACAAAAAATACCAGAAATGAAATAAGTTTTGAATAGACACAGAGTTGCTCTGTCATTCAAGTATGATTTTTTCTAAAACTCCAAAACAAAACGAAGTTTGTTGAGTAGTGCAATGATCTTAGATATACAAATGGAACTAAGTTTTTATTGTTTCTACGAATTGTTGTGTATTATTAACTAAAAATAAAATAAAACATAAATAAGAAAAATAAGAAACAATGTCCACTCAATGTTGGAAGAAGTTCAGGTGCATATATCGTTTCCTGTATTATTTTTATGATAAAGTTATTCAAAATGAAATGTGTGCAATTGCAGTTTGTTTTTGGAAACACTGAACGTGCCCACCCACACACACACACTCAGGTAAGTGTTCTTTGGGAGAGGATAAGTTTGCCATTCAAATAGTTTTTTTTTTGTAGAATAAAGTTTGTGAAATGAAATTATAATCTTTTTTTAAATAATATTTTTTGAGGGTCTATCAAGAAACGTGGATTTTTAAATGATATTTTCTAAAGGAGCAATCAATAAAGGTAGACCTTAAAATTTTTTTATTAATTTCTCTTTCGAGATGAGCTACATGATCGGAATTGCAATGTTTCATGGCCTATCATAAGCGTGGATTTTTACATAATATCTTTTGAGGGTCTATCAAAAAGGGTGGATTCTTAATTAATATTTTTTGAGGCTCTAAAAATAAGTCTGGATTTTTTAATAATTTTTTGAAGATCTAAAAATAAGCAATTAATCGGCTCAAAAACAATAAAGCCAGCCGAACTATTCAAGACTGGTGGTCAGATGCTGGTCAGGAGCATGCACCAGCTGATTAGTACAATATGGCTAGAGGAATGCATGCCCAATGATTGGAACCTCAGCATCCTGTGCCCCGTGCACAATAAAAGGAGACAAGACGATATGTGTCAACTATAGAGGAATTAGCCTTCTTCCCATCGCATATAAAGTGCTATCCAGTGTGCTGTGTGAACGATTGAAGCCAATGGTCAATGGCATTATTGGACCATACCAATGCAGCTTGAGACATTTAGTATGCGCCAAATCCTGGAAAAGACCCACGAAAAACACATTGACACACACCACTTATTCGTCGACTATAAAGTCACATTTGACAGCCTTATCCGTTCAGAGGTGTTTAAAGCCATGTCTGTGTTCGGCATTCCTGCAAAATTAATACGGCTATGCAGGATAACTTTAAGTGGCACAAGGTCAGCAGTTAAAGTCGGAAAGGACCTATCGGAGCCCTTCAATACCGAACGAGCATTCAGACAAGGTGTCAGTTTGTCTTGTGATCTTTTTAACATCCTACTGGAAAAGTCATACGAGACGCAAAGGTTAACAGAAATGGCTCTCCGTACACCAAACAACACATCTTACTTGCCTACGCCGATGACATCGACATCATGGGTAGAACACTGAGAGCGGTAACAGCCACCTTTGAACAAATTGAGAAGGAGCCTGTCAAAGTGGGTCTGGCAGTAATAGGCGAGAAGACTAAGCTGATGGTATCAACGCGCAAGACGTCCAGTAGACTCGGACCAATTGTTAAAAATGAAAATTACTGCTTCGAGGTAGTCAAAGATTTTATATACCTTGGTACCGCCATAAGTAAAACGAATGACATCAGTTTTGAAATTCGGAGAAGGATTGTGATGGCAAACATATGCTACTATGGTCTAAATAAGAAGTTTAGAAACAAGGCCACCTCCCGCCAGACCAAACTCACACTTTACAAGACGCTGATACTACCCGTACTGTTATATGGATCTGAAGCATGGGTACTTACGCAAGCAGATGAAAGATCTACGGGCCGAACTGCATCGACGGTGAATATCGGCGTCGAATGAACCACGAGCTTTACAATTTATACGCGGACATCGACATTGTTAGACGTATTGAGCTGCAGCTACTACGATGGCTAGGCCATGTTGTGCGAATGAATGAGAATGCCTCAGCTCAAAAAGCATATAAAAGTGGGCCTACTGATGTCCCCGTAGATGGGGAAGGCCACGAATCAGATGGAAAGACCAAGTAGAAGTGATTGTAGAATTCGATCTTGGAACGTGGTCTTTCAAATTGGAGGAGATGTGTTTGGAAATCTTTTTTAAGCTCGGCTTATGGAACAACCATTCTGTAACAAGCCAGCAAAGTAAGTAAAAATAAGTCTGAATTTCTAAATAATATTTTCCGAGAGTCTATCAAAACTTGTGGATTTAAAAAATACCTTCCAGGGTTTAATAATAAGCCTGGATTTAGAAAAAATGTTTTTAAGGGTCTATCAAGAAGCGTGGATTTTTAAATAATATTTTTAAGGGTCTAACAAGAAGCGATGATTTTTATACCCTTCACCACACTGAGGTGCAGGGTATTATGTATTTGTGCATATGTTTGTAACAGGCAAAAGGAAACGATATGGACACATGGTTCCTTTTGAGAATATGCATAGAATCACTTTCTGAGTCGACATATGCATCCCGTCCGTCCGTCTGTTGTTAAATTGTAAACAAAATACAGGTCCCATTTATAATCCGATTTGGATGAAATTTGGTACAGCTCATTTGTTTGGCCCTAGGACGAACCCTATTGAAATTGGGAAAAATAGGTTCAGATTTAGCTATAGCTTCCATATATATTATCGTCCGATTTAAGGTAAATGGTGCACCAAAGTCCCAATATATCTTCCGATATACATTGAATTTGGCACAGCATACTGAATTAGGCGTAGAATGGTGTGTGATAAGTTTCGTGAAAATCGGTTCAGATTTAGATATAGCTCCCATATATATTTTTCGTCCGATTTAAGGTAAATCGGGTACCAAACAACCAAAGTTAACACGATTGGGACAACATTTTGCACAACGTACTGAAGTTACTATAATCTACCGCGGGTTAAGTTTTGTTGGAATCGGTTCAGATTTAGATATAACTCCCGTGGATACGGCTGGATCCGCTTCTACTAGAGCCTTCAGGTCATAATTCTTCACAGACGTTTTGGGTCTTTCGCGTGGCTTTTGCAGTGAAAAATCGCCAGTCAGACATTTTTCGAACCAACGCTGCATTTTCCGATCGTTAACCTTATTCTCCCCAAACGCTTGGTTTATGTTGCGTGCAGCTTTTGCAGCATTATTACAAGAATTCATATCGGCAACAAACTCAAAAGAAATAACATAAGGGAAATGAGTCTCTGGCTATGGACAATACGACTATGAACGAGGTTATGTCAAAGACAAAAGTATAACGAAAAGAGGGAGAGAGAATCCGAAATTTCATACGGATTTTTTTTTGTTTTTATAAAAAAAAACAACTATTTATTAGTGGGAAATGTATGGCATTGTCCGCCGAGGGGTAAGGCAGGGAAGACTATAGTTCTCGTCACTGATCTTCATCAGTTCCCTTAGTTTTTTTGTTGGGATATTCTCCCCAGAAGCTATTATCGAGGGCCTATTAATAAGCCTGCTTTTAAGAAAAATCACGAGGGTCTATAGATAAGCATGGATTTAAAAAAATCATGGGTGTCTATAGATAAGCGTGGATTTTTAAGTAATATTTTCCAATTGTCCATCAATAGGCGTGGATTTTGAAAAAGTATTTTCCGAGGGTCTAACAATAAGCGTGGATTTAAAGAAAATATTTGAGATTTTTTATATTTTGCTATTCTCCTCATTGGGTTCATGAGAACAAGTAATTTTTTCCATAATTTTTCTTTCAATTTTATAACTTAAAAATTATTATCAAGTGTCCTTCTGTCACTTAAGTATGATAACAGGAATAAAGTACTGAACTTATTTGTCCAACAGCTGAAAATTTGCTCATGAAATCACCAATCCAATAAATACAAATTCTGCATTTAAATTTGAACATAACATCAAGCCACTCTCACTCACTCACACTGCCACAGGCCGATTTGGGGATTCGTACAAATAAAATCGAAAATATCATAGCAGAACAACTACACATACGAATATAAACAAACAACAAAACAGGCAGACAAATAAACTTGAACGCATATTTATACGCACAATATGGCAAATATGATTTGTTCGCAAGTGGGGAGTCCGATAATAATAACAGCAACAACAGCACCAACCAAAACCCGAGCAATAAAAACCCAAAAAATATTCGAATTTATATTTTCGGTATACAGTGGAAAATTGGGGCAATTTAAAATGCATACCGAATTGCCGAAAAAATGGCACAACCAGCCAACTTAGCAGTACTTCTCTCTGTCATTCATACAGTCTGTCAGTGAGTCAGTCATTTGTTCATTCACTCACTGTTTGGTTCGTTTAGTCAACAACAAGGACGATATGCAAACCATCAAACTAGTCATATGAATAATAATATGAAATCTGTGAAAAGGGTAACTAATAATGGGGTGATAGTTTTTCAGGCTTTCAGAATAATAAGCGTGGAATTTTAAAGAATATTTTTTTGGCTCTTCACATTAGAATATTAGTAAAGTATATTTAAACCAGTAAGGAAAGTGGTAAAGTCGGACGGGGCCGACTACATGATAACCTTCACCGCTATGGGTATATTAAGCAGGACCATTAACATGAATCGACTAAGATCAATCAATAAACATGTCATTCGTTTGTTACGCTATTCTATGCTAAATTTTGTTCGATGTGCAAAATTTAATGTCAATCTGAACAATGCACCATTTACTTAAAATTACTTAAAATCGTACCAAATTTCGTGCAATCGAAAGATATATAGGGACTTTGGTGTACCAATTACATAGAATCGGATGAAACTATATATGGGAGCTATATCTAAATCGGGACTGGTTTTCACGAAACTTGGCAGACGTCATTCATGCCAAATTTCGTGCAAATCTAAAGAAACGTGGCAGACGTCACTGTAGCCTCAATTCAGTACGTCATGCCAAATTTCGTGCAAATCGAAAGATATATATAGGGACATTGGTGTAATATTTACATAAAATAGGACGAAACTATATGTGAGCGCTATATATAAATCTGGACCGATTTTCACGAAACATGGCAGACGTCACTCTAGGCTCAATTCAGTACGTCATGCCAAATTTCGTGCAAATCGAAAGATATATAGGGACATTGGTGTACCATTTACATAAAATCGGACGAAACTTTATATGCGAGCTATATCTAAATCTGGACCGATTTTCATAAAACTTGGCAGACGTCACTCTAGGTTCAATACAGTACGCTACGCCAAATTTCGTGCAAATCGAGAGATATATAGGGACTTTGGTGAACCATTTAAATAAAATCGGACGGAACTATATATGGGAGCTATATCGAAATCTGAACTGATTTTCCCGAAACTCACCACTAATCATTCTAGACTCAATGCAGTACGCTGTGTCAAATTTCGTGCATATCGAAAGATTTTTAGCCACTTTGGTGCACCATTTACGTTAAATCGGACAAAAATATATATGGGTGCTATATCTAAATCTGAACCGATTTTCACGAAATTGAACACACATCTTTCTAGACTTAATTTAGTACGCTATGCCAAATTTCGTGCAAATCGAAGGATATATAAGGATTTTGGTGCACCATTTACCTTAAATCGGACGAATATATATATATATATGGGTGCTATATCTAAATCTGAACCGATTTTTCCCAATATCAATAGGGTTCGTCCTTGGGCCAATTAAGTGAGCTGTGCCAAATTTCATGCAATTCCAACCAAACTGCGACCTGTACTTTGTTTACAATTTAACATGGGCAGACGGACGGACGGACATGCATAAATCGACTCAGAAAGTGATTTTATGCATATTCTAAAAAGACGCCATGGGTCTATCTCGATTACTTTTGCCTGTTACAAACATATGCACAAAGACATAATACCCTGTACCACAGTGTGGTGATGGGTATAAAAATAAATCTGAAAAATGAATCCTTAAACATTCTTAAACATAATTTTAGACCCTGAAAAATGAATCCTTAAACATTCGCACTTAATTGTAGATTCTGAAAAAAAATATTTAAGAAATCCACGCTTAATTGAAGACCCTAAAAAATATTCTTAAAAAATTCACTCTTATTTGCAGACCCTAAAATAAAATAATTCCTTAAAAATCCACGCTTAACTTTAAATCCTGTAAAATTATTCTTTAAAAATTCACGCTTAATGTTAGACCCTGAAAAATGATTCCTTAAAAATCCGCGCTTAATTTTAGACCCTGGAAATATATTCTTAGAAATCCATGCTTAATTGTAGACCCTAAAAATATATTCAAAACTCCAACCTCAGTTGTAGACCCAAAAAATATTTAACAAATCCACAATTATTTGTAGACCCTAAAACCATTCTTCAAAATTCAATGCACATGACTCTGGTATTTCTTCAAAAAATATTATTTAAGAATCAAAGTTTATGGAACTGATAAACCATTAAAATATACCTTAAATCCACCCTTATGGCTCTGAGAGTCCTTGACAAAATATAATTTAAATATCCACGTCTAGGGCTCTGATAGTCCTTGAAAAATATTTTTTAAAAACTATGGCTACGAAAGTCCTTGAAACATGTATTTTAAAAATTCATCCTTATGAATTTTATAGTCCTTAACAAAATATGCTTAAAATCCTAGCTAATTGCCTTGCAGTCCCAGTCAAAATATATATAAAAATATACTTTTAAAATCCACGCTTGAGGCATTGATAGTCCTTGGTAACATATACTAAAAAATTCAACTTGTATAGCTCGGGTAGTCCTTAAAAATATAATTTTAAAATTCATTTTTATGGGTCTAACAGTCCTTGGACATTTTTTTATTTAAAAATCAAATCTTATGGCTCTGATAGTTCTTGAAAAAATATACTTGACAAATCCGCGTTTATTGCTGTAAAAATTCTTGAAATCATTTTTTTTTTAATCTATGTCTAATGTGACAAAATTGAAATGTTAACCTTTTATTACCACTAAAACTTGTCATGTCCATCACATTTCCTTATACACAACAAATAGAAAAGTGCAAATATAAACCACAAAGCCATGTTTTTTCGGAAAAATGTAGCCACTCACTGAAAATGCACTTTACTTAAAACCTCGTACTCATATAAGGGCTTTTGTTACACACACACACACACCGACCCACTCCCAAATTGAAGCCAGTAGTAAGCAACACAAAACCGGATGTTATGTAGCGATACAAGACCACAAATTGAAAGCAATGAAATAGAAAATAATATTCAAGTATTCTTTCTCCTCTGCTTCCCCTCCCCGACCTGAACGGACAAAAAATGGGGAACACAATTTCATAATGCTGTAAAAATTTGTTGCTTATAAAAGGCAACGAATTTGCCGGACAAAACGAAAACCATTTTAGCTTTGTCCACTTCTCAATTATTGAAAAAAAGACAAACTAACGAGCAGGCAAACCAAACGAATGCCGAGCTTGAAACCTAAGTAGAAACATTGAGGGTTATGCTGAGAATGCTTACGATAACAATAACCTGAATTTATTAAGACTTTTTCCGGTGGCCATACTTCCGGCTTTCAGTTTTATTCGAACAAACATTATTATTTGGCATACAAAAGAAAGTAAACTAAA
>NW_026873952.1:0-15199 GCF_032173495.1 Musca vetustissima
AAATGTCTAAGACGAAATATTCTTACATGAGAAAATGCTCAAATAACGACAATTAATGGATTAATATGTAAGCCCTATGCTTATATATTGGATAAGTTAAATCCTCGAATAAAATTGTCTCAACTTTTATAATTTTGGACGTTCCTAGTTGGTATTTTAAATACGAAGCGGTAGACCCATCATTTAACAATCACACTTTGGATTCGACCGCTTGCCTGGTACGCACGATAACTCTGGTGAGGTTCATCCAAACTTGATATATCGTAGGGTTTATTTGGTCAACTCATTTGGGTACCTTCCCCATATCCAGGGAATAGAATGTCAAATGTGATCCATACTTTGCATATCGTAATATTTTTACATTTTTTCTCATATTATCCTTTTTCCAAATATATATATATATATATATATAGTATTCATCTCCCGAAATAAACGTTTCAACCTACAAGCTTCCGTAAATTGCTACTTTAAATGCAAATTTGATTTAATATAATTTCACAATGGTTTTGTGGTGACCCAGTTTTTATTTTTCCTTGCACCCAACAAAAGGAACTATTTTCAATTATTTTTTAATATTGTCGAACTTCGTATACACCAAACAGAAAGCTGTAATTTCATAATAATAATTCCGGTCGTTTTACACATCGCTGCCTATCAAAGGCATTCCATTCCTTTCCTTCAACTGTCCATCCAACCACTCCCCGCCCTCATCCATCCAACCATTCAGTCCAATATTGAATTTTATAAATAGTTTATTTATGAAAAGTAAATGCTTTCACAACTTATTTCAAAAAATAAATCATTCAGCAAAGCCAGCAGTATGAACTACTGGACAAGAGAGAGTGGAAAACTACAACTAAGTTCAAATATTTGCTGTGTGGAGGGCAAACGAAGCTGCAGCAGCAGGAAACAAAAGAAATCAAAAGTCTAATAAACGACGATGATATCCTTTTGTTTAAGTCACTAAATAAGCAAAGAAGAAGATGTTCAAGGAATTCTTCTTAGGAAAGGGTTTCTTCTGTGTGTTAAGATAAAATGTTGTTGTACAATAAAAAAAAGTCATGGAATGAATAAAGAATATTTTCAAGATAATTTCATTTCGACATTTAAGCTGTTAAAAATCATTTTAAATCTTCTTAAATTTGCCTAGACCTTAAGCCAGTAAGTCAGTGTAAAATGTTGTAGAAAAATTTACAAAAACCTTAATATGATTTAAACAGAAATGCTTACTGATGTACATATTTATTGTAGCCGGACGAGCCACACCATACGATAACCTACACCACGGACCACAAGGATTGGGGAATTTATAGGAAATGTTTTCCTTGTTTTGAAATTTAAGAAGAAATCATAATAAAATTATTAATACGAAGGCTTTAGCTGTTTCATAACTGGATTTTCCTGCCTTGGCTATGAATACGGGGGTTTTAACTGACCTTAAAACAATGCTATATGGTTAACCTTAAAATAATCATTGTACTGCATCGAAAAGCAGTAGATTCAAAAATACACTAACAGAAGAAATATGAACAGATTTCACTGAAATTTGGCATTTTGTTTCTAAGAAATTTAAAATGGATGAACTAATCTGTTTAGGGGAAACAACACTATTTTCTATATAAAATTTCACGGAACATGAACAATTTTGTAAACATGAAATTCCGATTTAATATAGGTTTGATAAATACCTACTCATTTCGATTCACATGATTTTTTGCTTTATGTGATTTTTTTAATTCTTTTTTTTTTAATTCGTACACATTGTTAATAACGGTCCTGAAGGAGTAAACCGATAGGTCCCATCTTCAGTCCCATCTTGGTTAAAAATTACTAGAATGATCCTCATCTTCAAATACTATAAAGGCCTGGTTCAAATATTATTTTATATAAAGTTAGGTTCAAATCGTATGCTCTGTTCGTAGGACATTATATTAACATACAGCTGCATGGGAAAGTATTAGAAGGAGTGGGCCGATATTCTTCATCTTCGAACTTGATTCAGTTTTGGAAGAAATATTTCGATGTGCAAAGTTTGAATGAAATGTACACCAGACAGTCGGACGGGCGGACATTTGTAAATCGACTTACTTACTTAGCTGGCTTGTGGCAGAATTTTCGTTCCATAAGCCGAGTTTAAAAAAGATTTCCAGGCGCGTCGGTCTTTTGCGCAGTTTTTCTAGTTTGAAAGATCATATTCGGCAAGGTTGTCTTCCATTTGATCTTTCCATCTTATTCGTGGCCTTCCCCTTCTGCGTGAACCATCAGCTGATTCGCTTTTATATGCCTTTTGGGCTGGGACATCTTCATCCATTCTCACAACATGACCTAGCCAACGTAGTCGCTGCAGCTCAATACGTCTAACAATGCCGATGTCCGAGAAAAGCTGGTACAGCTCATGGTTCACTCGACGGCGATATTCACTGTCAACGCAGATCGGCCCATAGATCTTTCTGAGAATTTTTCTCTCAAACACTCCAAGAGCTGCCTCATTTGCTTCAGATCCATATAAGAGCACGGGTAGTATCAGCGTCTTGTAGAGTGTGAGTTTGGTCCGGCGGGAGGTGGCCTTGCTTTTGAATTGCTTACTCAGACCATGGTCAACACTATCCTTCTCCAAATTTCAAAACTGATGCCATTAGGTTTATTTATGGCGGTACCGAGGTATAGAAAATCGTTCAATACCTCGAAACTGTAGTTCTCAAGTTTCCGACCCAATATGTCGATGTCATCGACGTAGGCGAGTAACATGTGTTGCTTGGTATACAGAGTGGCATTTCTGTTCACCTTTGCCTCTCGTATGACGTTTTCCAGCAGGATGTTAAAAAAATCAAACGACAAACTGTCACCTTTTCTTAATCCTCGTTCGGTTTTAAAGAGCTCCGAGAAGTCCTTTCCGACTTTAATTGCTCCCTTGTCTCAGTTAAAGTTATCCTGCATAGCCGTATTAATTTTGTAGGAATGCCGTACGTACACAGACATGGCTTTGAACACCTCTGAATGGATAAGGCTGTCGAATGCGCTTTATAGTCGACGAATAGGTAAAATATGCAGATGTGTTTTTCGTGGGTCTTTTTCAGGAATTGGCACAGTATGAAAATCTGGTCAATGGTGGATTTGCCAGGTCTGAATTGGAATGGTTAAATAATGTCATTGACAGGGATGGTCCGTGTGACGAATTTTTAGGTTTTCGACTGTCAAAAAGGTGTAAACGTCGAAAACGTCATATACCTGTATAAAATGTAATAAACGTAGTAAACGTAATTTATATCAATATTATCAGCATATACAGTTATTTTCAAGAATATATATTATTTTTACATATATCTGACTATTCCTTACTAGAACTGATAAAAATTTCTAAATTTTTTGAGAAGAAAATTTTTAAATTTTATATCGATTTGAGTAAAGCATGCGTAATTCCCAAATTGATTAATGGAAATAGCTATTTTGTCAAAAACCTAATGGATTTAGGTAGGTTTCCGACGTTTCTGACGTATGTATTATACGTCGGAAATGTATGTCATTTACGTCACTGTTTCTGACAGGCCATCTCTGGTCATTGATCATTGGTATCAGTCGTTCACACAGCACGCTGGATAGCACTTTATATGCGTTGTGAAGGAGCCTAATCCCTCTATAGTTGACACATATCGTCTTGTCTCTATTTTTGTGCTCTGGACGCAGGATGCTGTGGTTCCAATCATTCGGCTTGCATTCCTCTAGCAAAATTGTACTAATCAGCTTGTGCCTGCTCCTGAGCAGCATCTGACCAAAAGAATAGTTCGGCTGGTAACCCATCGGCACTTGCTGCTCTATTAATTTTCAGCCTACTGATTGATATTCTGACCTCATCTCTTATTGGTTCTAGGGTATCTTCTTCGCCTCTATTATTTGATACCAGAAGCTTTGTTAAATGCTCCTTCCAGATCCTCAACACACTGTCGTATCTGTCACCAGGTTTCCTTCTTCATCTCTACCGGAGGATGTGCCTGCACCTTCGATTTGGTGTTTTACTCGTTGGTAAAATTTCTGGACTTCGTTCTGACCCCTGTTCAGCTTCTTCTTTTTTTCTGAAAGTACGTTTTCCCTCTCTCCTCTTCTCACGATAATTCTCTCTTGCATTTCGTGTTGCTACTGTTTGCAGGGTTGCTCTGCCGCTGCGTTTTACCACGTAGTAGCATTACGACACTCCTGACCGTATCACAGGTTTCTTGATGGTGGTCTTTGATATCCAAGTGTTGATTTTGCTGCAGTTTGTTTGGAGTGGGCAATTCTTTGCCATTGTGCCTCTATATTATTATCGGGCAAACATTGTTTTCGTCAAGCACTGTTGTGTTTGCAGCTCTTCGACGTCAAGTTTCCGTGTTGTGTTAAGTCGCACCTTCGCTGCTACATTAAGACGGATGCGAAGCTTGGCTGCCACAAGGTAATGTCCCGAATCGATATTCGCTCCTCGGATCGATTGAACGTCGAACACAATATGATCAATTTGATTTCTCGTTGCTTGATCAGGAGAAATCCAAATGGCCTTGTGTATATCGAGAAGTCAATCAACCTCATACCGTTGTCGGTTGTTTCTTCATGGAGGCTAAATTTTCCAGCGGTGGGGCCAAAAATATTTTCCCTTCTGATTTTTGCATTAAAATTTCTTAGCTAAATTTGTCATGACCAGGGCATCGGTCATATGCTGTTTCTATGAGCTCGTAAACTATGTCTTTGGTCTGTTCATCTTTGTCTTCCTTCGGATCATGTAAGACTACTGTAGAAGAACTTCGCTTTTATATGGATTATAGCAATTCGCTCATCTACTGGAGTGAATCTGGAGACGAAGTCTTTTATTCTCCTGTTAAAGTTTGTGAAGCCCTTTAGCCGTCACTTGATGCTGACACAATAAATCTGCTATATATTTAAGAGTTCTTGAGATTTTCAATTGAAATTTTGTATGGACATTCTGGAATTAGAGTAGATTCGAATTAAATAAAAAAATATAACCCAGAGAGATAGGGGGGTCCCCTTAAACATAAATCCACAGCCAAGTTAATGCCTCGTTTCATGGCAGCTATAATACACTCCGTAATCATCTGATTTACTTACGCCTGCCCCTTTAACTCGCATTTCCTGTAAGGCAATAATATCGGCTTTGTACTTTATGAGTACATCCGCCAAAGCGAAAACTGCACCTGTTCTGTACAACGTGCGCACATTCCAAGTGCAGATTCGCCAGATCATGGTCCTTTATACATTATACATTTTTCGTTGCTTCGATGCCTCTACACATCTTTTATATCTGCTCACTATTTCAACGGATGATGAAAGTAGATACCCTAGGTGACACCGCGGAGAGGTCAGTGTCCACAATTGGACTAATAGCTGTTTCGAAAAAAAAAACTGTGGCTAATATTTGATAATTCATTGAATATTACTTATTTGAGTTGTGTGAAAATTGGTACTTTTTGAGTTTACTTTGATTAATTATTCAGCCGAGTGGACAACAAACCCAATTTTCAATAATTGCCTGTCACAGCGATCATCAACAAAACATTCCTGTGTTATTTATAGAACAAAACTGCCGATACACGGTCACATTTGAAAATTAAATAATATACTGCATCATCTAGGCAATGTGCCGTAAAATTTTATGAGCGTTGAAAAATAACAATGATTTGTACTCAGACCCTAAGTTTTATTGGATAAACGGCACATACATAAATAGTTCGAACAAATATAATATATTTTGCATCCCATGGGTTTTGTACAGCTCTCACAAATTTGTAGGTTTCGAATTCTAATTAATTGTTAACGTTGAACTAAAATTTTCTGCTTCAATCTATCGAATATAATATTTCATATTTGATACATATTACAAAAATAATTATAATACAAATCCATGTATTATAAATTACTGATATATTAATTATGTGCTAAATTCAACAAATAAATATAATCACATAAATTCTATCTAAACATAACACCAGTGTCAACATATCTAACTTAAATTTATAATTTAAAACCAAAATTATACAAACATATTAAATACAATGTGTTACATGTAATAACATCCCTTAGGTATGATACGATTGTCATCTGATTAAATAAATTTTAAACACCAACACAGAGGTAACTATTTTGCACATGTTGCTGCAAATGCTCTACTCAATGTTGTGGATTAAATTATTTCGCCAATGGCAATCAACTGATTGCGATTAGATACACATAGAATGACTAAAAATAACAACGCTCACATAGGCATATAATGAGTAAATATATATGCAAACCACACCAACATGAAATCAGTAAGTCCTCTTTGAATCAAATTGTATTCAATTAAATTTACCAAAAATGCGATTGGAACCAGGCGACGTATAAGTAATATTATGATTTGGAAAATAACACTAATACACCAGCAAGACCAAGTGTGTTTATCGATAAACAGTAGCAATTTTCTTTTTAATGTCGCTTGCAATGCCTTGTATTTTATCGCTTTATTTCGTGGTATATTAAACAGAAGGATATGCAATATGACATTCCGGTCGTTTTAGTATGATTTTCGATTTGTAACTATTCGAAATAAGCATCAATGAAACTGTACCAAGTTTTGCATCCAAAATTAAACATGTAAGGACATTTGAAAGTTTAATTATGGCCAAATCGATTTAAAGAAGCTTGAGAAAATGTCAATGACGATGATTGTGCAGGTCGCCCGATCACGTAAACAGCCGAAGGGAACATTGAAGTAGTGTACAAAATAATCACTATCAACAAAGTCATAACTAGTTACGAATCATAGGTGTGTGGTTACAACATTAAAACCAAAGCCCAAACAACCAAGACCGAAAAAACTGGTCAAGTTCGATCAAATGTGAAGGTTTTGATGACTAATTTCTTCGACTGCAATGGATTGGTGCATCATGAATTCTTGCCACATACAATTATCATCATACGGTCAATAAGAAGTGCGCTGTTATGCGACGTTTGCTTGAAGGCTATTGTCTGAAAACACACATTGCGAAAAAGCAGTAATTTTCATAGCGCATATCGAAGATTTTTTGGCCTATTACCTGAGAATTTCTGAAATGACATTCAAACGCGTTGTTTATAATTTTTATATTAAATTTTCATTGGGTGGCAAACATTCCTACCAACAATTATAAATATCAGTCAAACAGACCCTTTACAGGTTTTTTTGATCATACTTAAATCATTCCGGGATCTTAGAGCATAAACAACTTGGTCACAAAGCATTTTCATTATAAGTGCGCGTTTCAACTTATCCCTCATTGGAATTCAAAGGTCGTTTTGTCAAATTTTCTAACCTGACAGTAATTTACCATGGCATACCATAATCTATTTAAGAAACCCACTATGAACCAGGCTCCCATGTGAAAAACTCTTGAATAATCGATTTAATATGTAAGCAAAAAAGTTGTTTTGATTGTCTGATTTTATAGAAACAGCGTTTTTACGATTGACGGGAACGATAATTTAAACTTATTATCCAATCGCCCTCTCCCTACAAACTGCAGCAATGCAACACATCTGGAGTCTCGTAATGCTACTGTTATGAAAAAACAGCGTAAAGGGCAACCCTGGAGACAGTAGCAACACGTAATGCGGTGGAGAATTATCGGGAGAAAAGGAGAGAGGAGAAATGTATTTTCAAAAAAAAAAGAACGAAAGAACAAGGAAAACGTGAGCGGCAGCAAATCCAAATGTACAGGAGTCAGAAAACAGTCCGTAACTTTAACTACCGAGTAAAACACCAAGCACATCCTCCTGTACTGATGGAGCAGGAACCTGGTGACAGATTCAGACAGCGTGTTGCGGATCTGAGAGCTTCTGGTATCAAATAGAAGATATCCCAGAATCAATAAAATATGACGGTATGGAGTATATACCACTATTCAAGACTGGTGGTCACATGCTGGTCAGGAGCATGTATCAACTGATTAGTACAATTTGGCTAAAGGAAAACATGCCCAATGACTGGAATCTCAGCATCGCGTGTCCCGTGCACAAAATAGGTGACATAAAGGAGACTAATTCCTCTGCCAATAAGAGGAGGAATAAGTCTCCTTCACTTCGCATATAAAGTGATATCTAGCGTGCTGTGTAAACGACTGAAGCCAATGATCAATACCAATGCGGCTTCAGACCTGTCAAATCCACCATTGACAGTTTGTCGGGTGATTATTTTAACATCCTGCTGGAAAAGGTCATATGAGAGGCAAGGGTGAAAAGAAATGACACTCTGTATACCAAACAACACATGTTACTCGTCTACGACGACATCTATATAATAGGTCGAACATTGCGAGCGGTAACAGCCATATTTCAACAAATTGAGAAGGAGTCTGCAAAAGTGTGACTGACAGCAAATGGCGAGAAGACCAAGCTCATGTTATCAACGCGAAAGACGTCCAGTAGACTAGGACCAACTGTGGAACTAGAGAACTACAACTTCGACGTAGTCAAAGATTTAAGTAAGCAGTTCACCCCCCGCCAGAGCAAACTCACACTCACCAAGACGCTGATGCTACCCTTGCTGTTATATGGATTTGTAGCATGGGTACTTGCGCAAGCAGATGTGGCAGCTTTTGGATTGTTTGAGAGAAAAATTCTCCGGAAGATCTATGGGCCTAACTGCGTCGACGGTGAATATCGCCGTCGGATGAACCATCAGTTGTACAATCTATTTTCGGACCTCAGCATTGTCAAACGTATCGTGCTGCGGCGACTACGTTGGTATGTTGCGAGAATGAAAGAGGATGCCCCATCATAAAAGGCATGGTTCACGCAGAAGGGGAAGACCACGAATTAGATGAAAAGATCGAGTGGAAGAGAACATTTTGAAACAGGGCGCCTGGAAAAATTTTTTTAAGCTCGGCTTATGGAACAAATGTTCTGTCACAAGCCAGCAAACGAACGAATAATTATAATTCACACCAGTACAAGATTTGTATATACTATTTCTAATTCCAATGGAATTATGGGTTTCGGATGTTCCAGCGATCGAAAACAATGTCCGTCGAGAATAATAACTTTTCTTTATCCCTTTATGGCCCAATGTTGCCCACAGACATACACATTTTTTAACGCTTATATTTAAAACTTAAATATATATTTTTTGCATTACACATGTTAAGATTATGGAGGACACATATCAAAAGAAAAATCTATTATTATTAATTTCCAGCCGGTTAAAATCTGGTTAGTATTCTGGTGAGTAAAATATTTCTTTGAAAAAAAAACTTTAAGGTAGGCCTTCTTGATATAGTCCTCATATAAAGGTCGCAAATCTTGTTCTGCATTGAAGGTTCTAGCCGAAATTTCCACTCATACTTACACCATGTTTTGACATATTTCCCATGTATGGTTTACAGATCTCCGTTTTTATACCCTTCACCACACTGTGGTACAGGGTATTATGTCTTTGTGCATATGTTTGTAACAGGCAAAAGGAAACGAGATAGATACATGGTTCCTTTTGAGAATATGCATAGAATCACTTTCTAAGTCGATTTATGCATGTCCGTCCGTCTGTCTGTCTGTCCATGTTAAATTGTAAACAAAGTACAGGTCGCATTTATGATCCGAATTGGATGAAATTTGGCATAGGTCACTTATTCAGCCCAATGACGAACCCTATTGAAATTGGGAAAAATCGGTTCAGATTTAGATATAGCTCCCATATATATATTTAACCAATTTAATGTAATCGGTCCCTATATATCTTTCGATTTGCACGAACTTTGGTACAGCCTAATCATTTAGGTCTAGAATGATGTCTGCCAAGTTTCGTGAAAATCGGTCAAGATTTAGATATAGCTCCCATATAAAGTTTCGTCCGATTTCATGTAAATGGTGCCCAAAGTCCCTATATATATTTTGATTTGCACGAAATTTGGCATAAGGTACTGAATTAAGCCTAGAGTGATGTCTGCCAAGTTTGGAGGAAATCGGTCCAGATTTAGATATAGCTCCCATATATAGTTTCGTCCGATTTGATGTAAATGGTCCACCAAAGTCGCTAAATATCTTTCGATTTGCACAAATTTTGGCATAACGTACTGAATTGAATCTAGAATGATGTCTGCCAAGTTTCGTGAAAATAGGTCAAGATTTAGATATAGCTCCCATATATAGTTTCGTCCGATTTCATGTAAATGGTGCACCAAAGTCCCTATATATCCTTCGATTTGCACGAAATTTGGCATAACGTACTTAATTGAGCCTAGAATGATGTCTACCAAGTTTCGTGAAAACCAGTTCAGATTTAGATATAGCTCCCTTTTATTATAGATTGATTTTAAGTAATTGACGTACTAAGGAACCAATAGGAACAAAACGTTCTGAAATTAGTATAACCTAACCTGTGACAAGTTTGTTTGAAATCGCTCAATATTTGGATAGATCTTCCATATATATTTTCGCCGATTTCAAGTAAATTAGGCATCAAACTCCTCATGTTAGTCAGATTGACATCAAATTTTGCACAACTTACAAAATTCAGCATAGAATTACGTAGTTGCGTTTTGTAGAAGTGCAGACATAGCCCAACGAATGACCTATTTATATTTGTTTGAAGTCGATTGACATACTTTATGGATAGATCTAGGTAGATTCACATTTAGATAAATATCACATTTTTTTCATCCAATTTTATGTTATAGTCCTGTTTAATATACCCATAGTGGTGAAGGGTATCATATAGTCGGCTCCGTCCGACTTTACTACTTTCCTTACTGGTAACTTATACTTTTATCTCAGAAAATCAAGACCCAACCAAATTTTCAAAATTTCGGAGTTGGCGGCCTGACCAATGAAATTATTTACAACGGAGGCAAAAGATATAGAAATTTTATTAGGATACAATGTTGAATGATGATGATAGTTCATTACGACTACATTGCAATTCCTGATACTAATCAGTATGAATGATTGACAATATTTTACAAAAAATAAAATTGATTCAATTTAATGCATATCAAACAAAGTTTCTGTTGACATGCCATTGACAATGTTCAATTCATTAACAGTTATGTATAACGATACAAACATATGTAAAACGCCAAAACAAAACTGCAATAAATTTTGCCATTGTTTTAAATTAAATTTTTGTGGCATTCGCACAAGCACCTATCTGCCACGCTCCAACAAACGACTCCTAACTAAATGTTTTCCATATTGCCGATATTGGCACATTTCAATGCGTGGGTGGTGAATGTGTCTGCGAAAATTTAAAAGTGAATGTACATAAATATTAATGGTTGCTATTTTTCAAGTGCTGATATTTCGGCAAACCAAAAAAGCAAAACCCAATAACAAATCCTGACAATGAAACGAAACACCCAAAAACGTGTCTCACACCATCGTTTCGTGATAAGTTGAATGCAAACCTCACTTTTTTTATTTGGATACTATCTGTGAACAGTAGAGATAGTGCAGTGAAGTGAGGGGAGCATCGCAATACACCCACCCATTCACATACACATGTTTGGCTATAACATCAATAAATGAAATCAAACTAAATAGAATTGAATGAATACAAATTGCAATTTGACAAATACAACAAACAACAGCAGAAAGATCGAGTAAACAGGAATTTCAATCTAGACAATATTAAAAACGTGTTGAAATGTTTTCCAGTTTGCGAATATGCCAATATCCAATCTCTGTGAGATAAAATATTGAATGCATTTTTAAAGGTTAATGTATTTGTGAAATTAAAAAAAAAAATAATCACATATTAGAAATGTTGACATTATTTCACAAACAGGCATAATTATACCCCAGACAATAATTTTTTATAGTTTTGTATGGCCCAAGTATTTGTAACATGGCGAAATATTGGTCCAAGACCCATCCCTTATTATACCAATTTTTACATATCGACTAGTTGATACATTCTAAGGTATATTAATATTATCCTGGAAGACGTAGACAGGAGAGGTTGACAGTACATGCACGCCTATAAAGACTCACTGAGTCTCATGAGGCTCTAGCTCGCCTATAAAGACTCACTGAGCATCATAAGGCTCTAGCTCGCCTATAAAGACTCACTGAGCCTCATGAGGCTCTAGCTCACCTAAAAAAGACTCACTGAGACTCATGAGGCTCTAGCTCGCCCATAAAGACTCACTGAGCCTCATGAGGCTATAGCTCGCCTATAAAGACTCACTGAGCCTCATGAGGCTATAGCTCGCCTATAAAGACTCACTGAGCCTCATGATGCTATAGCTCGCCTATAAAGACTCACTGAGCCTCATGAGGCTATAGCTCGCCTATAAAGACTCACTGAGCCTCATGAGGCTATAGCTCGCCTATAAAGACTCACTGAGCCTCATGAGGCTATAGCTCGCCTATAAAGACTCACTGAGCCTCATGAGGCTATAGCTCGCCTATAAAGACTCACTGAGCCTCATGAGGCTATAGCTCGCCTATAAAGACTCACTGAGCCTCATGAGGCTATAGCTCGCCTATAAAGACTCACTGAGCCTCATGAAGCTATAGCTCGCCTATAAAGACTCACTGAGCCTCATGAAGCTATAGCTCGCCTATAAAGACTCACTGAGCCTCATGAGGCTATAGCTCGCCTATAAAGACTCACTGAGCCTCATGAGGCTCTAGCATGCCTATAAAGACTCCCAGCGCCAAGCATAAAAATAAGTAATATAAAATAGGATAAAAATAAGTAATATAAAAAGGCTCTGAAAACATACGAACATTGATTTTTAGTCTTTGGGAACCCTAAGCAAAATCTGCCACTGCCAGCCTTTTCATATTAAATGACATATTTCACAAAATAACCGACCTAAACAACTAAACAAAATTTCTAGAAGTTTAGGGAAACCAAATCGAAAAATGTGACTTCTTCTAACCTACTTCCTTCTCAAGGTCACTCACAGGATTAAGTGTAGTGTTTTTCTATTTGACATGTAGTGGTGTAAATCACCCCTCTTTTCAACCTAACCTAAAATAACCTGCAATAACCATATACAAGTCTATTTTTCAAAAACTTGTTAAGTTTAGGGAAACCAAATCGAAAAATGTGACTTCTTCTAACCTACCTCCTTCTCAAGGTCACTCACAGGATTAAGTGTAGTGTTTGTCTATTGGACATGTAGTGGTGTAAATCACCCCTCTTTTCAACCTAACCTGAAATAACCTGCAATAACCATATACAAGTCTATTTTTCAAAAACTTGACCTATGTTATGCTTGAATCAGATACAGAGGCCCTCACACTATATCCCCTAAACAACTGCCAACATTATGATACCTTCTAGTTCATCCCAATTACGTCTTCAACCATTAAAAATTTTACCATAATCCAAGATTTTAATATACAGACCATATTCTTTAATCTTCCCAATCTTATATAAAATTAAGTGGGCACACCAAGGCCTAAAGGCTTTTCTCATTACTTTCCATATTTTATTTTTTTAACATTTTCACTAACACGTAAAAATGTCTGTTTAATTTTACGTACTAGCCAGCCAAACCGTTTCGACAACTCTATTCATGCATACCCAATTGCCCATGGAGGCAAATGAAAAAACCAAAAAAAAACTGTTGCAGACTAATAAAATGAATAAAAATGTATTGTATAATTTGCCGGAGAAAATTAAAAAATAACAATAAGCCAGTCGCCGTTGTGGTCTCGTGCCGAAAGCCACCATAAGGCTACTTGAATGAACCAGGAGTACTTGAATTCCCGCAAAACCCTCCAACATTGAACATTACAATATTTATTTGGCCATAGTCCTTCTTGGCCAGTGATTGTTTGGCTGGCCACCACCTGTACCACTATAAGAAAGTAAGACCAGGTATATTAATGTGAATGGAGGAGGCCGTCAAACGACTGGGAATGACGGCCATACAACTGCTCGGACAGGCCAGACGACGGTGGCTTAAGAATCATGGCTATTCCACAACAACAACAAACAGGGAACACAGACTAACAAATAGGCTCTACGCCAGCGACAGCTACAACAACATCATCATCAACAACAGGAGTATAAATCCGCTAACAAAAGAAGAAGAAGGGTATGTCTTATTCCTCTTCTTTTCGTCCTGTTCATCGTGTTTTCTGTGCCTTTGTACACATTACATTTAATTGGTTTTCATGTTGTGATTTCAATTCCACAACATCTGAAAGGAAAAAAATGAAACGAATTGCTTCTTGATTTTGTTGTTGTATGACGTCTTAAGAACTGCCTAACAATATGGTTCGTTATACCCTGTACCATACGATATAGGGTAGATTAATTTTGCTATCAGGTTTGCAACACATCGAATATATGTTGGTCAACATCTGCCGAATATATCTTGGTCTACGTCTGTCTGTTGATATTACGATAGAAGTCGCAATATTTTACAACGAGCTTTTGAAAATAGTACAGTCCTCCAAATAGAGATCCAGCCCCATTATCGGTATTCTCATTAGGCTACGCGCATATTTCAAGTGCATTTTGTGCATTCCGGGTTCAAAATAAAAGTCACACCCATCTTTATTATTTTCTTAGTCTTATGCGGATTAGGAGGCTGAATTGGCATTTTATGTTCACAGAGAGTTAAAAACGTATTTTCAGAAAATTTTCGATATTATAGTTCGAATATAAAAGCCCCGTTTTTCGACATTTTAAAGCCATTTCCTATTTCTTAATCCGGGGTTTTGGAGACTGACATACATCTACGGAGAAAATCACCATATCGGGTTCTTAGGGGAAAAAGATGTATTCACAGAAAATGTTCAATATTCGCATTACCCCACATATAGCTCCTCGGTATATTTTCCAACCGAAGATAACGTACTTTGGTTTCGGGAAAACTGATACTTCGGAAGCTATGCAGAATCTTTTGGATATATGTCCCCTTTGAAAGTCCTGACCTTTCGTTATTTGAAAGATTTACGCCCATTTGGAGGCATTGCTAGTTGTTGGATGATAAAAAACTTATTCTCCAAAATTTTTTGATCTATTTTGAAATAAGTATCATAGAAAGGTCCCGTCATCTTTTCGTTATTATACCATCTACATTATGGCTACGGTAAAAATGAGCCTCATTGGTTTTAGACCCCATGTTTCTTTGGGCCAAGTCCGTTTCAGACAATAGGATTCGATTTACAAATGTTCGCTCGTCTGTCTATCTGGCTGGTGCGCTCGATAACTCTACAAGGAGTGAGCGATTTCATTATACCC
>NW_026873953.1:0-15345 GCF_032173495.1 Musca vetustissima
ATTTTGGGTTCACATTGTAAAGTTCATGTACGTACCAAAAAATATTAATATTGAGCCAAGTTTCCGGGTAGCTCCCATATAACAATGCCATCAATATTCCCTGTTTTTTGTATTTGGGGCACGTTTTTAAAGATAATTTGCGGTAATTTAGTATTTTAGGTACACATTATAAAAATTATTACTTTGGAATCAAGTTTGAATGTAGTCCACAAATAACGGTACACCTCAAATGATCAATATTGATTCCTGTTTTGGTACAGCTCCGTAAAACGCATAAGTACATATTTCCAAAACTACCTACATATCACTATCCTACACTCCGGCGGTAATGTTAATTTCAATCTTCAGTATTCCAGCTTCATCCGTTTCTTTAAAATCATATATTACTAAATATATTTCGTATACACGCTTTCTAAACTACCTTCTTATATCCATCCTACATCTCACCCTTGTTTCGCATTACAAATTTCAAGTTTTCAGCTCTATACTATACTATATTCGTTACATACTACGATATTGTAATAAATTTAGTATATTTTTGTACTTTTTGGATACTTATAGTTAGAATTTCCAAAAACCCTTTGGTACATCTTTCCTACACTCCATAAATGACCTTCAATGCTAATTTCAGAGTTCTAGCTGCACCTGTTCGCCAAATGGCAGCCCATGATTTTCCAAAAACCCAGCCTTATCTGATACGTTTAGACCAAGCGTGATCCTTACCCCGAATTTCAAGATTCTAGCTTCAGCCTTTTCGTCTGGGCGTTGATGAATCGTTAAGTCAGTCAGTAAGTCAGTCGATCACTTTACTATTTTATTAGTATAGACTAGCGAAGTGCCCGCTACTTTGTATAAGGGAAAGGGAATAAAAAACAAATAAATAATATTTGATATGGAAATCGTGAATACTGTATAATGTGTTGTACCATAATTCCGAATTGCACATCCAATCCTACATCGCATGTAATGTTTATTCCCATTTAGTACCCTTCATTCGCATAAGCACTAATTTCCGAAATTTCTTTCTTTTTTCCATTATACAGATTCAAAATTGATCAGAATTTCAGTTATATATCTTATCAAATACCTACAGGTTCCACATTTAGTCCCATTCAGAACTTTTTGAACACATAATTACATATTTTCAAGACTATCTCCACATATCAATCGTACTTCTCATTTCACTAAATTTAGTTCCAGTTAATACCAAATTTTACGTTTCCAGCTCTCTCCGTTACCCAAATCCAAATTATTCCAATTTTAATGCAATTTGAACTATTCGTACACCTAAACTCGAATTTCCAAAGCTGTTTCCATAGCTAAATACTACACTTCAACAGTAACCAAAATTCCCAAACTACGGATTTCAGCCCTATCCATTTACATCATTCACCATTTAGTACCAATTACTACTTTTCATATCTCTAAGTAAGAATTTTTAAAACTACAACAATCCTACACTATAACAGTATAGAATTTAGTAGTAGAATAAGTACAAATATGAAAAACTACATCAATACTGCTTTCAAATGGCAATCATAAGTCCAAATTTAATCGAAAACCAATTTTTTACAGATTTGATACCATTCTGTATTTTTTGTACCTATATTCCAAAAATATCTCAATCACACAACCAAACAATAATCTTACCTTTCATAGCTCAAACCTATACTTCAGCAGTAATCTAAATTCCAAATATCAGGATTTCAGCCCTATCCATTCATCCAAATCCAAATTGCACCACATTTAGTACAATTTACTACTTTTCATACTCCTAGGTAAGAATTTCTAAAAATGCGTCAATCCTACAATCTAACAGTATTTTTAATTCCACCAAAGTCCAGATAGTACTAAATTTAGTACTTTTCGTACTCATAAGTACCCATAAGTTGGAATTGCCAACACTACCTTAATCATGTACGATAACAGTAATGTTAATTCCAAAAATAAGTTTTAACATCTCTACACATAATTACGAATATACCTCAATGTCTTTCCAAAATTTAGGGTTCCCGCTCTGCCAGTTCACACAAACTGTACCATATTTATACCATTTAGTTCGTTTCGTATCCTTAAGTATGAATTTCCAATACTACCTTAATCCTGTAATGTTAATTCCAAATAAAGGTTCTCCATCCGTTCACCCGCATCTAAACCATTTAGTACTGTTCGTACCAATAAGCACGAATTTGCTTAACTACCGCTATCATATTCTCCAACAGTAAACTTAATATAAAATTTCACGTTTCCATTCCTTTCCGTTCAATTAAATGGAAATTGTACCAATTCTAGTATCTTTTGGTACACATACCAACACATTCCAACAGCAATTTAAATCCCAAATTGCAGAATTCCAGTCCTATCTGTTCACACAAAATCAAATTACAAAATATTTGGTGCCATCCAACACTCCAACAGTAATTTAAATTCCAAAATTCTGGAGTCCAGCTCATCCGTTGCACATAATCAAGTTGTACCAAATTTAGTACTATTTAGTACACTTCAGTACTATACTTTCATGTCCAACAACGATGTATTAAACACATTAAAGAATTTAACTCCACAAAATATTGAACTTATATTAAAATACGTTAAGAAATGCAATTGGTATAAACCTCAGCTCTCATAGTTTCTTATAATAATGTATCTTTTATAATTGTATTATAAATTGATATAAGTACATAAATAAACAAGTGGAAAAGCGTTAAGTTCGGCCGGGCCGAACTTTGGATACCCTCCACCATAGGAATACTAACAGTTACGTGAAATGAAAATATGAGGAACACATCAAAAAATGGACCAATAACGACAATTCTACCAATCGTTTGTTGCAAACCATATCACTTTGGTACAGGGTATTATGTCTTTGTTACAGGCAAAAGGAAATGAGTTAGACACATGTTTCCTTTTGAGAATATGCATATAATCACTTTCTGAGTCGATTTATGAATATCCGTCCATCTGTCTGTCCATGTTAAATTGTAAACAAAGTACAGGTCACATTTATGATCCGAACTGGATGAAATTTAGCACAGCTCATTTATTTGGCCTTAGGACGAACACAATGGAAAATGGGGAAAAATGGGAAAAATTCAGATTTAGATATAGCTACCATATAGAGTTTCGTCAGATTTTATGTATACATCCCACCAAAGACCCAAAGTTGAGCCGATTTGGACAACATTTTGCACAACGTACTCATCATCATATCATACAATTTCATGTTAGTGGTCCTTCAAAAATGCGATGTCTGTTAGGATGTATCGGTATACCCATAGTTGTGAAGGGTATTATGAAGTCCACCCCGTCCGATTTTACTACTTTCCTCACTGGTTTAGTTTTGTATCTAAAAACCTTCCTCAACGCTAGGCCTAAATGCGGGCCGATATATTTTTTCTAGATACTGGCCTTCTAGTTTTTTATCTCGATATCCTCCAAAGGAAGATTAATTACAACAGATAGGTAAATTGTATAAACGGACAATTTCGAGTAGAGGATATCCCCCATACTATTGTGGAATACGGGTATATGGAGGCAACCCCAAAACCCGGAACAAATCAGTTAACTATTTTAATATAAAAGAGGGGGTTATATGGGGACTACCCATAAAATGGGGCGATTATTAATAATTTTTGGTATGGAGGTTTGTTACCATATACGATTACAAAATACTAATTTACAGAGAATTCGGTTGTCAACCGCCCTCAAGAACCCCAAAATACCGAAAATTGGAGGATACCCTTATATGGGGTCTTCCCGAAAAAATGAACCTAATTTTTTATGGGAAGCTTTGATACCCAATAAGAACTCAAAGTACTAAATTACAGCCAATTCGGCAAAAAAAATCCGGTCAAAACACCCCAAAAACTGAAAATTGGGAGGCACCGTTATATGTGGGATACAAGAAAATGTGGACCAATATTTATAATTTTTAGTGGAGAAATTGGGTATGCAAAAAGATCCCATTTCACCAAATTTCAGCGAATTCGGTTGAAAACGCGCTAAAGAACCCCAAAATATTGAAAATTGGGGGGTACTCTTATATGGTAGCTATGCCTAAACGTGGACCGATATAGCCCATCTTCGAACAGACAGATGGACAGACGGACACGCTTAGATCGTCATAGAATTTTACGCTGATCAAGAATATATTTACTTTATAGGGTCGGAAATGATTATTTCGATGCGTTACAAACGGAAAAACAAAACTAATATACCCTCCATACTATGGTGGAGGGTATAAAAAATAAAATATAACTGAAATTCAGACCAATGGAAAAAAGAAAGATATTTCCGAAATTAGTGTTTATGTGTATGAAGGATACTAAAGGGTAAAAACTTTATATGCGATTTAGGAATTGAAGTGATTCACGATTTCCATATAAAATATTATTTACATGTTTTTTAATCACACATACGAAGTAGCGTGCACATTTCTACTTTCAAATAAATTAACCTCTAAAATGCTCTTCCCCTAATTGCGTCAACTATAACTGCATATCAAGCATTGCATGCTGCCCTTGTATCTAATTCCGCAAAAATATGCAGATAGTGTTTCACACCAACAGAATCAAAAACAATTGGAGCCATGTTCAGAATACAAAGTTCGCATTTCATCGGTATCTTTATATTGTGTTAGTCGTACATTTCTACAACATAGAATTTATTCAAAATCATGATTTCCTATCGTTGAAACCATTACTGAATGCATTCATGGTATTCTTACTATGCAGTTTATTGTAACAGAGTAAATAGTCCATCCAGTCCATTATAGAGAAATAAAATTCGGATTCGTTTTCTTGAATACATTTTCATAAATGAAATTCTAATACTTTCGTTTGAAATATGATGGACCTTTGATCAGTGTGGATGTGAAATTGAGGCGGTTGAGGGAGGTGTTTATGTGCATTGTCTGAATGATGATGATGTTTTACATCGGCTTTTCTCTCGAATCCGCATTCTCTTTGCCACCACTTTGCATTCGCTGCCTCCGAACATCCGTTAAGTGAATAATGATGTTGTGGTCATTGGTATCGTCGATATCATCAGTTCGACGCCACTCACTACCATCAGAATCAGCCACAGGAGCAACAATAACATTGCTCGCCGCATAATACACATTTAATATGGTATTTCATCAGCACTGCCAATTTTATTTCAAAATACATGGAACATCATAATTGCGTTTATTGTTAAGGGACTTTTAAAGGGCCTTTAATAATAATGTTCACCTGGTTTTTAGTTTCCAAATTCAATTCACAAGTGTAAAATATAACTTGTCCCTAAAAATGCATTGCCTTATGGCAAGGCCCTAAAAAGGCATTGCCTTATGGCATTACCTCTAAACGTACAACATAAATCACGAATTATTTTAGCGTTAAACAACAGACCACACACAATTGTTGCTGTTTGAAACCACAATAATAACAAAAACCACTTAAAAAAAAAAAAAAACAAAACAAATCCATCAGTAAACTGGCATCGAATTTATTCACCCACAAAAATATACAACCACATAATTTTTTGGATGAGAACTCCAAACCTACAGGGCATTAAATATCAGTAAGTCTATCGTATTAAATGTGTTGTACTCACTAATGGCGTTACTTGGAAGGAGGTTAGGAATCGAACGGATGAATGCATCTGGTAACGATAGGTTCATTGTGCGGATAATATTTAAATACTTTATGCAAATTGATGTGTTCATTTTCAATAATCCGTTATTATCGTAATGAGGGGTTTTTACATGAGGAGCTTTTGAAATATATCTTCTTCTTCTATATATTTATATAAACCCCAATTTTTGCATGTGTGTTAGGATGTTTGTATGCTCCTTATTGACACGAAAACGCTCAAATGTTCACAAAACTTTAAGAGTGATACAAATAACCTATTAATAAGGTATCGAATTCTTATTCGAATGTGCATGGCACTTCCCACAGTTCCCTTATTGTTTGTCTGTCCTTCCGTCTGTTGAAGAGCTCACAATATTTAAGATAAAGCTTTCCTAGGATGTTTGGTGTTGAAAATGAGATCTATCGGCTCATTTTTTTAGAGTAGAATTAATTCTAATTTGGTATGCATCTTCCCACCGATGTGTTGATATTTACGTTGAGATGATATTTAAGAGGCGCAATGAACCGAAGAAATTATTTTTGTCAGATTTTCTAGTAGTTCTAGAGGAAGAACGTCACATATTATAAACGATCGACCAAACTTTCTTTAGTGCACAATTTTCATGAAATCGGAAAAAATATATATGGGAGATATATCTACATCTGAATCGATTTTCACGAAACTTAGCACACATCACTCTAGACATAATTCAGTACGATATGCCAAATTTCGTGTAAATCGAATAATATATAGGGACTTTGGTGCACTATTTACATAAAATCGGAGGAAAATATATATGGGAGCTATATCTAAATCTGAACAGTTTTTTACGAAACAAAGCACAAATCACTCTAGACTTACTTCAGTACGCTATGCCAAATTTCGTGCAAATTCAAGGATTAAGAGGGACTGTACTGTACCAAAGTACAGTACATTATTATTAATGAATATCGTATTGAAGTTAGTTCAGAATGAAGTGTGCCAAGTTTCGCGAAAATCGGTTCAGAAAGAGATATATAGATAAGAGATTTGAAAGCGTTAAGAGTGTTGATATTTTGTATATCTGCTTTGTTCTTATACCCTTCACCACACTGTGGTAAAGGGTATTATGTCTTTGTGCATATGTTGTAATGGGCAAAAGGAAACGAAATAGACACATGGTTCCTTTTGAGAATATGCATAGAATCACTTCTAAGTCTGTTGATGTTAAATTGTAAACAAAGTACCTGTCGCATTTATAATCCGAATTGAATGAAATTTACCACTGCTCATTTATTTGGCCCAGGACGAACCCCATTGAAATTGTGAAAAATCGGTTCAGATTTAAATATAGCTCCCATGTATATTTTCGTCCGAATGGTGCACCAAAGTCCCTATATATATTTCGATTTGAATGAAATTTCGCTTAACATACTGAATTGAGCGTAGAGTGAATTTCGTGAAAATCGGTCCGGGTTTAGTTTCGTCGATTTTATGTAAATGGTGCACCAAAGTCCCTATATATCTTTCGATTTGCACAAAATTTTACATTACGTACTGAATTGAGATTTAGATATAGCTCCCATATATATTTTCGTCCGATTTAATGTAATAGGTGCACCATTTGGCACCTATTTGTGCTGAGTTTCGTGAAAATCGGTTCAGTTTTTTTTTCGTCCGACTTAATGTAAATAATGTACCAATATTCTAATATTGCATAGCGTACTGAATTTATTTCAGAATGATGTGTGCCAAGTTTCGTGAAAATCGGTTGAAATTTAGATATAGCTCCTTTATATATTATCGATTGATTTTATGTAATTGACGCACCAAGGAACCAATATAAGGCTGATAGGAATAAAACGTACTGAAATTAGTATAACCTAACCCGTGACAAGTTTCGTTGAAATCGGTTCATATTTCTATATAGCTCCCATAAATATTTTCGTCTGATTTTAAGTGAATGAAATTTTCACAGCGTATAGAATAACGTTGTTGACATTTACATACTTTTGTCCCATATCCCTTGTTTGCATTTTCCTTGTCGGCATAGATTTTACCGAATATTCCGTGTAAGATGTCTGAATTTTTCCCCATTCTACTTGAAAAAAAAAATTTCAGATTTGGTATGCTTGAGATGTTATGTAGGGTATAAAAATGCGAAAATCGAATATGCATAATTAACGACATCTGAAAAGGATCATTATTTTTATCAGACTTCGTATTTCATTCTTCTGCTGGCTAAATTGTCAGTAAGTCTATACAACAATACCATATATCAAAAATTTTGTTGACCTCTTTACTATGCTTGTGAATTACGGAGGGAAATGAAGTGCCAATCATAAACAATGTAAAGGACTACATGAAACCTCACATGTTTTATGGTTATAAAACACTTAAAACCAACCTGCAAAAAATAGCAAACCCACACACACACAGAAATGTAATAAATGGCAGATACAGAGTGACTGGAATTGCCCAAAAAAAAACTTATTTTATAACTCATTATATAAAAATAATTTTATGAAATTGTTAAATTTGTATACCAAAAATTATAAATGAAAAATAAAAATCAATATTTTTATGACACTCTAAAAGTAGCCGTTGCATCGGCATAGGCCATTCACAGTGAGTAATATATTTATGTTAATATGTACACAGGTGTATGACATTGGCAAAACCACAAATCCCTCAATGTTATGTGTTTATGAACACTTTAACCCATGTGTGGAATCTAAGTATTTATGTATGTTCTTGAAATTCTACTATAAGTTTACCGTTTCCTCGTTTTGTTTTTGTGGTTAATTCAAATTAACAATGGAATCCATCTCTGCAAGATTTGTGTATGTGTTTGAAGATGAAAATGCTAATTAGTCTGTTTCAGTAGTCAGTTTCAAAAGGCTTACATTAGCTAAAAGAGGTCGATGTATTTTCTGGAATCCGTTCGCAGTTTGATGAAATAAAAAGAGAGTGACATTAAGTTTGCCCCTCCACCGTGAAGTGTATATTCGATCTTCATCATAACAGTCATGCGTATACCTTGGTTGACCCCCTTCAGAAAAAAGGCAAACATAAAGTTTTTGGTACATTTTATCGCCTAAATATTAACCGATCATTACCAAAAACAATAGCTATTGGAGCTTAACTGTAGCATGTATCATGTTTAAAAATATAATGTTCAGACGGACAAATGTTTGGATCGTCTCAGCTAGACGAGATATGATGATCGGTATACAAACACTTGGGGCCACACAAAGCTATAATACCCTTACAACATAGTTGTGTAGGGTATAAAATAAACATTATAGCACAAAATCGAGCTAATGGTCTGTAGGTGGATAATTCAATAAGGTGTTGAAAGCACTTATCGAGTATATTTAGAGCCCAAAAGGAAAATATATGACATTTCTATCTCGAGTACTTTTGCCTCTGCTTCGTCCATATAGTCTTCAAAGGTATACCAAACGAGATTTTTTGACCTATAAATATCATACAAAAAATGTATCGTCTTTTTCCATTTTTCCCCTATTCCTGCTCATAAAAACTTATACCTACGACTATTAATAAGTTTGAAATAAATTCTACATCACGAAGAACTGTCTGAAATATTTACCATAATACATTTGATTTTGCTAATCACGTTATTCAGATGTATTCGCGGTAGACAGATACGGATTGCTAATTTTTTAAGCGGATTTGCAGATAAAAACCTGATTTTTAACTGCTTTCACTTAACACATGATTTAATTAATCAATATAGAAAAGTTAGTGAAGATATGTCATCTAAAAAATAAACTGCAATAGCTTCAAATAAAGACATAAAGATTTTTTCATGAAGTCTACGAGGGCAGTTCGGAAAGTTCTTAGCCTAGCACAAGAGATGGAAGCTTCCAAAACACCTAACTTTTTTTCTGTTTATATCGCGCATTTTGTGCTAGGATAAGAACTTTCCGAACTGCCCTCGTAGACTTACTAGACAAATCTATCACGTCATAACTCAGAAACTTGACCCATGCCGAATTTGTCCTTTTTGAGTTCTCAATATTCTCGCTTTCATTCCTACAAGGAATTTAGCTCGCTACTAATACTCTTTATCACACTGTGGTACAGGGCATTATGTCTTTGTGCATGTGTTTGTAACAGGCAAATGGAAACGAGATAGACACATGGTTCCTTTTAAGAATATGCATAGAATCACTTTCTGAGTCGATTTATGAATTTCCGTCCATCTGTCCGTCCGTCTGTCCATGTTAAATTGTAAACGGTTCAGATTTAGATATAGCACCTATATATATGTTCGTCCGATTTTTAGCAAATGGTGCACCAAAGAGTCAAATTTGGGTCGATTGGCACGAAATTTTGCACAATGTATTGAAGTTAGGATAGACTAACGTGTACCAAGTTTTATTGAAATCGGTTCAGATTTAGATATAGCACCCATATATATGTTCGTCCGATTTTTCGCAAATGGTGTACCAAAAAGTCAAATTTAGGCCGATTGGCACGAAATTTTGCATAAGGTACTGAAGTAGGGATAGACTAACGTTTTATTGAAATCGGTTCAGGTTTAGATATAGCTCCCATATATACGTTCGTCCGATTTTTTGGCAAATGGTGCACCAACGAGTCAAATTTAGACCGATTGGCACGAAATTTTGCACAACGTACCGAAGTTTGGATAGACTAACGTGTGCCAAGTTTTATTGAAATCGGTTCAGATTTAGATATAGATCCCATATATATTTTCGTCCGATTTTTCGCAAATGGTGTACCAAAAAGTCAAATTTAGGCCGATTGGCACGAAATTTTGCACAAGGTACTGAAGTAGGGATAGACTAACGTGTGCCAAGTTTTATTGAAATCGGTTCAGATTTAGATATAGATCCCATATATATTTTCGTCCGATTTTTCGCAAATGGTGTACCAAAAAGTCAAATTTAGGCCGATTGGCACGAAATTTTGCACAAGGTACTGAAGTAGGGATAGACTAACGTGTGCCAAGTTTTATTGAAATCGGTTCAGATTTAGATATAGCTCCCATATATATGTTCGTCCGATTTTTCGCAATTGGTGCACCAAAGAGTCAAATTTAGACCGATTGGCACGAAATTTTGCACAACGTACTGAAGTTAGGATAGACTAAAGTGTGCCAAGTTTTATTGAATTTGGTACTGATTTAGATATAGGTCCCATATATATGTTCGTCCGATTTTTTGCAAATGGTGCACCAAAGATTTAAAGTTTGTCCGATAGACACAACATTACGCGCAACCTATCGAAATGGGTCTGGGTTAACCGGCCCTGCAGACAAGAGACAACTTTATGCAAAAATTGTCATAGAATTTTACGCTGATCAATAATATATACTTGATACAAATATACCCGGTTATTGATCGTAGGGTTAAGTCGGTTTACATATAGACACAGATCACATATTTAACTTACTCGAATTTCATGTCAATGGTCCTTCAAAAATTCATGGTCTGTAAGGATGTATTTCTTGAATATAGCCAAAGTTGTAAAGGGCATCATATAGTCGGCCCCGTCCGACTTTACTGCATTCCTTACTGGTTTATGTCTTTGCTAAAGTTTATTTAGAATTCTATGTTTGTGTATTGCTTTTCTACAAATATGGATACAGTGTTCCCTGTTTCTATTAAAATTCAATCATTTGCCGTTTGCATTAATTTATTGAGAATGCTAGTTTACGGAATTATTCTTCGAAACGGATAAGTTAATTACAATATTTATTGATTCAAACACAGTAATAAGAGAACTTCATATAAATATACTAAATTGGGTATTTGATAAGGCATTTCTATAATTATCCTGTATTCAATATATATATATATATATATATATATGAATACTTAATTTAATTAATTAACTTAAAACCATCATTCATATGCACACATACCAAACACACAATAGTATATACAAACCACATTTGTGTGTCAACAATGTGCATTTAATATTAAACTGACAACATCATTCAACGATTCTTCTTCGTCGTCTTGGACAAAGCCTCAAAATCATAATTTTAACAATGTCACTCGCCACATTGAAATTACACAAAAATCTCCCATTAGCTGCCCTGTCCTACATTTCATCATCATCTGCATCGACTTCTTATTTCTGTATATTAATAATACATTGTGGTTCGGTTATAATTGACTTTGGGCCGACTTCAGTTACGGCGAGGAATACTAATGTCCCCTCATTAGTATTTCATGACAATCTCTGTCATCTACATTTGTTGCGAGGTACTGCATGCAGGCACCTTACACTTGATTGGGCAACGACTGCCAGACTCTGTAAATGAAAACAATTTCCACTTTACAAATCGATAAGGATGGACCATTGATAACTAAGGACTAAATATTCAATTAAAGACATTCCAAATGATTCAAACGTGACCAGTGGTCATATATTATTATTCATTGTGGGGAAAGGGTCGGGTGGTCAGTTAGTGCTGTGCCAAACATACATATATACACTTTGAAGATAGATGTTTGTGTTTGCCTTGGACAACGCCATATATTGTTACATATATATGTGTGGGTTGTGTGGTAAGGGTTGGTGCTGAATGGGGGAAATTTACTTTTGCACGAAATTTAGAGACGAAATGTAATTCTCAATTTAATTTAATTGCATCTCAGGTACATACAATTCCGAGAAAATACTCCGAGAAAAATTTAGCCCAAGGACAAACTCTATTGAAATTTCTTAAAATCGGTTATGATTTAAATACAGATATTTACGGCCGAATACACAATCGTCCACCAAAGACCCTACGTATGTTCGATTGAGACCAAATTCCATATCGATTTAGCAATTTGTGTTGGTCTGTTAGTTTGTTGAAATCACGATATTATATTTATTAATAATACACATATACCTTTAAAATTGTGGTTTGCATCAATAGGTTTGTGTAATCGTCGGTATAGATCCAGTTTTTGGTTACCGCCATAATTCAGTATTTTGAAATTTTTAGGTAAGCTTTTCAATATAAACAGCAATAACTAACCGAAATAGGTTCTCAAAGGGGTGGAAAATTTACCTACCAATAAATTGTCATATTATCGCAATTTTTATCAATTAAATTTTATATCATCATTTAATGTTTTAGGTTTTGGCATGTAATCCTGTGTTAGTAAATTTTAAAATAGTTTCTGAACGTATGCCCCGTTCAATTTTCGGTATGTTGAATTTATTACGGTTGTTTTGCAATCAGAGTATTTATACCCTACACAACTATGTTGTCAGGGTATTATAGCTTTGTGCAGCCCCAAGAGTTTGTAACGCCGCGAAATATTGGACCTACCCCCCTTTAAGTAATCCGATCATATCTCGACTAGCTGAGTCGATCTAGACATGTGTGTCCGTCCGTCCGTCTGTCCATTATAATTTGTAATCACGATACAGGCCACAGTTACGGACCAATCTTCACGAAATTTTTCATGTAGGAAGGGTTCGGCCCAATGAAGACCCCTATACCAAATACTTAATTTTTGTCGGTTTTTTCTGGTCGTCTTAGATGCCGCAATTATGGCCCAAACATCTCAAATGTTTACATGGAGAAGGGGATTGGGCCAAAGAACAAGTATGCCTGTTTTGATAAAGATTGGTCAATATTTAGCGGGTCAAATGGACCCTGACTTTTGTGTGAAAAATGGCAAAATATTTATTCTACAGCGTATATATTTACTCCTGAGGGACATAGAGCCGTGAAGTTGATAGTATATCCAAGAGGGGTGGTTTACCTTTAAATGGATACCAATTATATTGTCGTATGTACTCGGATGAGGGAGTTACACGTAAATATTTACAGGTACTTACGTATTCAGATATTATTTAATAAACCATTACCACACTAGAAGGCGGAAATATAGCGCGGATCGCTTTGAAATGCTCCATGAGGTTCTAGTTATAGTCAAGGACAACGCCTATAATTTTCGGTGGGGATCAGATAATAATTTTGCGATGAAGTGGACCGAAAATTTATTTTTTGTTTTTTTTTTCGATTCGATCTATAGGCTACAATTAGAAGCCGAACACCACTGCAAAACTCACGATGAAGGGAATATGGACAGGTAATTAGAAGAACTGTACTGAATATTAGTAATATTCGGAAAATATGTCAGTGTAAGGAAGAGGTGCTGTTGACCTCTAATCGTCCAGAGGTCAACTGCTATATATTGCCCACGCTCGGAATAAAAAGTTCACAGGAATTTAGAGTTCCGCGGTAGTTGTGTAGGGTATCGTATGGTCGGCCCCGTCCGACTATAATTCTCCGCTCACTGGTTTTCATTTGGAAAATTATTTTTTCAGAGCAGGAAAATTTTTTTGAAGGCCCATAACATGTTGGATGGTATAAAATGATGTCTCCGGCCGGGGGTATAAAAAGTTCTTTCGACATGTATCGGATGGTAAAAATGTTCCACGTTTTTGTTCTGGGACAGATTGTTTGGGACAGATTTAAATATAGTTCTCATATATAATTTCGCGCGATTTCCGGTTTATGTTTAGAATAACATTAGTCCGAAGCACTTTAAATACGTCGATATATGTATTTACCTTCCATATATAAATTTATCGGATTTCATGATGTACCAAACACCCTATTAGTAGACTTCATACTTCGATATAGCACAATTCCATGTAAAAGTCGGCAGTTCCTTTTGTCTATTAATATACGAAGTGTTTTAGGGAAAATAAAAATACAGCTAATTCGCTTAGGAAAAACTAGATACAATTATGCAAACATAATTCAAATACCTTTAGCACTATCAGAATACTCCTTGCTGGTCAAAAATGTATACTATTTATGAATAAATTTTACTTCTAAAATATATAAATTACAACTGATATTTTAATATTGTTTATAGTTCTGTTGTACATCTCCTGTAGACTAGTGTTGTATCTTAAACATCTGAACGTACCTGTTATTTTTAGCAAGCGAATAAAATGGGAGGTGATTCAATGGAATTCATTGCTAGGCATTTGATAAAGGGAATAGCTGCAGTATAATTAACCAAAATTGTATACAAGGCAAGCATCACAGTGCCGCATACCTTCATGCAACACCACGCCAGACCACATACGGCAGAATTCCGAGAGTCGGAGTTCCATATCCCATGGGTGACATAATTTTCAATGAACCTTGAATAAGGCTAACCGAACTATGATGATACACAACCGAGTGGCATGCTACAAACACCAACACATATGCAATGCTATCGACGAGAAGGATTTTCTTTTGCACTGAAGCAAGACGGTAATATGGTTAGGCTAACGGCTGCATTGCCAAATAAATTGTGAGGGCAGAACCTGTAACGGCCAGCTAAGACAAAAGAAAGTCGTGTTGTCATGTCTTGTGGTCGTTCGATATTGAGTGCTGTTATACTCGAGAGCGATCCACGACGGTATGTAATTAATTTTACTTTGACATTAGCGATTGATTTAAACAGCATTAAAAATTGAAATAAATTCGATAATGGACAAGGGCTGTGTGTGGCATATAACGTTTACAGGATATGTGTACCTATATGTCGTTACATATTATTAAATGGACTTAGTTGGCATATAACTACATGAAGTAAGGAGTAAGGATGGCAGTCAAAATATTTAAAAATAATAGGAGCTCCAGGGAGAAAACTGATGTTAAGATAGAACCTTGAACATACCGAAAAATATATAGAAGAAGATGATATTGGGGGTACCACACAATGGATCTACCATAAATATTAA
>NW_026873954.1:0-15560 GCF_032173495.1 Musca vetustissima
ATCTAAAACCTTACCGATTTTCTCGAAAATTGGCACACATTATTCTGGAACTAATTCAGTACTCTATGTTAAATTTCGTGCAAATCGAAACATATATAGGGACTTTGGTGCCCCATTTACCTTAAATCGGACGAAAATATATATGGGAGCTATATCTAAATCTGAGCCGATTTTTCCCAATTTCAATAGGGTTCGTCCTTGGGCCAAATAAGTGAGCTGTGCCAAATTTCATCCAAATCGGATAATAAATGCGACCTGTACTTTGTTTACAATTTAACATGGACAGACAGACGGACGGACATGCTAAATCGACTTAAAAAGTGATTCTATGCATATTCTCAAAAGGAACCATGTGTCTATCTCGTTTCCATTTGCCTGTTACAAACATATGCACTAAGACATAATACCCTGTACCACAGTGTGGTGAAGGGTATAAAAATACATATTTTTATCTAAAGTCAAACAAAATCTGTCTTTTTAAATCTTCCTAAAAAAATGTTTTTTGATTTTTTTTTTAAATATACGGCTATTTCAATAAACATTGAACCGAGGTAATATTATCGATGAAAATGGGAACCATCGCCGTTTTTTTATACCCTCCACCATAGTATGGAGAGTATATTAATTTTGTCATTCCGTTTGTAACTCATCGAAATATTCATTTCTGACCCTATAAAGTATATATATTCTTGATCAGTGTAAAATTCTAAGACGATCTAGCCATGTCCGTCCGTCCGTCTGTTGTAATCACGCTATCTTCTGAAGGAATTGAGATAGGGTGCTAAAATTTTTGCATAGGGTTGTCTTTTGTCTGCCGAATACGCTGAAATTTGGTACATTGGGTTCTTATTGGGTACTAAATGTCCCTACAAAAAATTAAAAATATGGGTCCACTTTTTCTGGTAGCCCCCATATCCTCCTACCTCCTAATTTTCAGTATTTTGGGGGTTTTAATCGTATTTTTCCACCGAATTGGCTGTAATTTAGTATTTCGAGTTCTTAATGGGTACCAAATCTCTCAACATAAAATTATAAATATATGTCAATTTTTTCGGATATCCCCTATATAAGGGTACCCCCCCCCAATTTTCGGTATTTTTGGGTTCTTGAGCGCGTTTTTCAACCGATTACGCTGAAATTTAATACAGTGGTTTCTTAATGGGTACCAAATATCCCCACAAAATATTATTAATATAGGTCAATTTTTTCGGGTAGCCCCCATATAAGGGTACCTCCAATTTTCGGTATTTTGGGGTTCTTGAGCTCGGTTTTCAACCGAATTTGCTGCAATTTGGTATTTTGTAGTCGTATATGGTAAAAAATCTCCCTACCAAAAATTATTAATATTCGCTTCCTTTTTGGGGTAGTCCCCATATAACCCCCTTTTTATATTAAAAAAGTTATCTGATTTGTTGCGCGTTTTGAGTTTGGTTCTAAGACTCTTTTTTAATCATTTCACCTGAGGCTGAGGGTATAATTACCAGGCTGAGGGTATAATTATCCTTTACAAATTTCTAAAATTTTTATTAGAAACGTTTTTAGAAATGTCGGTATAGTTCCATTTTTTGGTATGTTCCCTATATTTTCATTTCAACTACCTGTCAGTATATCTATGGTGGAGGGTATCCAAAGTTCGGCCCGGCCGAACTTAACGCTTTTTCACTTGTTTTTTTTTAATTTCTTTAAGGGGACCCCCCCATTCTCGGGGTCAAAATTTTTGTTGATATAATTCGAATCTACACTGATTAAAGAATGTCTCTACAAAATTTCAAGTGAAAATCTCAAGAACTCTTGAAGATATAGCCGATTTATTGTGTCAGCATCAAGTGACGGCTGAAGGGCTTCTCAAACTTTAAACGCGTTTTTCTCTAAACATTTTTTTGCGAATGGCGGGCACGATAACTCAAAAACTAATAATCCAATCGGTTCCAAATTTTGCAACGTTTCTCTGGGAGTGTATAGCTCTCGTATGAACTAGGATAAAGCCAATCGGTGAAGATCTTCCTTATTTTTTAACTTGGTTTTTGGTAACAAATCGGCGATTTTCCAAAAATATTTTTTCAAAGGTCCAACATTTTGTTAATTTTAGAGCGAAGTCAATAATCCTAGTTCATACGAGAGCCAGACATGTACTCTTTCTAACACCGTTGGAATTTTCGGATTCCGATGTTCCAGTGAGGAGTTATCATGCCCGCCATAAAAAATAAGGACTATTCTTTAATTACAAAAAACAACAACAAAACAATAACAAAATTTTTTTGTAAATTATTTTTCTTCTCTTTTAAATCTTCAATTATATATGTGCAAAGTTACAAACCTTAACAAGCATTGGTATTGATTTACCAGCCCATTGAAATTCTTGACAAATTAAAATCGAGAATGGGTGGGGTTCCCTTAAATATTAAATAATCAGTCCTAGTGTATTTTTATAGCAGCCATCTTTCTTTAAGGACAACCAAATCCGTCATGTTGAATTTTTTGAAATCTAATTCCTGATATGAGGCCAAAAATTTTGTTCCGAATATCAAACCTGGTACTTCTTACGGAGCTAAAAGCCCGCAGTTTGCCAATTAGTTAAATTTTCTATCTACCTGTTCTGGATGCCTGGTAGGTTTGAGCAATTTCTGAAAGAAAATATCCAGCTGAGCCTGACATCTTTCATCAATTTGTTCCTCTACACTACCATTGCATTAAGTACTATTAAGTACCTAGTGTATGTAGTTGACTTATTCTTCTATGTACATTGTTTCTTTATTGAAATAAAATAAATAAACAGATTTAAAAAATACTAAAACTATTTATGGACGTCTAAAAAATCTCTTAGTGGGGGTTTACGATATTAGTTTCTTATACCAATAACGCCCAACGTCACAATAGTGGCTCCCAATAAATTAAAAAAAAAAAATCCCAAAAAATTTGTGCAATTTTGCGCAAATTTCACAAAAATACCAGGCGCCCAGAATGAAGTAGCAAGTTGCCCACCAAAAAAATAAAAATTTCGAAAAATTTTGGTCTGGCAACACCCAACCGACGAAAAAATTCGAGCGCCTAAAAGTATGCTACAATTTTCGTAATTTCTTTGTACGGCATTGCCAGATGCAATTTTTTACATTTTTTTGGCGGGCTACTTTCTATTTTCTTCTGGACGCCTGGTATTTTTGTAAAATTTGCGCAAAAATGCATACAACCAAGTGAATGGAAAATTGTGACGTCATCACACAAATTATGTCGTATGCGTAGGGGCATGTATATTTACCATATTTGTTGTATCCGTAAATAAAAACAAATAGTATTTTTAGTAAATTCAATCTTCTTTATTTTTTATTCAATATTCTTAGTAAAAAACATATACATACATTTAAAAAATTTTAAGAACTATTTTTCTTAACAACTTAGCTCACTTATTTGGACTATATTCTATTGTAATACTTCCTTGTAATTTTATATTGAGTAATGAGGATAATTCCAAAAAATATATTTATCGTTATCGGCGGGCCTGCCATATTTTCAAATAATTGCCATATCGTTTTCGATTGTCATCATACGGAAATTCGAGCATATTTAATTCATAAAAACCTGGAATGAAAAAAAGCTGGAAAGACAAATTAAAAATATATAAACATTAAATAATCTAAACTAATAAAAGAGTAAAGTGATTGACTGACTAAATGACTGATTTAACGATTCATCAACGCTCAGACGAAACGGCTTAAGATAGAATCTTCAAATGTTGGGTGAGGGTCATTCTTGGTCTTGGCTGGGTTTTAGGAAATTCGTACTAGAACGGTACGAAAAGTGCTAAATGTGATATCATTTGTATTTGGCTAATCGTTAGAGCTAGAACTCTTAAATTTTAAATGTGGATCACTGATAGAGTGTAGAATAGAAATGGCAAAGGTTTTTTTTTTGACATTCGAACTATAAGTATACGAAAAGTACTAAATTTAGTACAATTTCGTAGCATGTGAATGGATAGAGCTAAAAACTTTAAATTTGGAATGCAAATTATGGTTGAGAAGCAGGGTCGATAAAAGGAAGCGTGTACTTATGTATACTAAAAGTACTATATGGTACTATATTCGGTACAAATTTAATTTGGACGTACAAATCGAGTTGGAATCCTGAAAATTTAAATTAACATTACCGTCTAAGTGTAGGATTGAGATATATACGTAGTTTTGGAATTTTTTTACTTATGTGTACGAAAAGTACTAAATCGTACTATAATTGGTACTATTTGCATTTGGGTGAACCGATAGTGCTAGAACAATGCAATTTTGAGTCAGGATCACTGTTGGGGTGTAGGATAATGGTATGTAGAGAATTTTGAAAATTCGTACTAATGTGTACTATATGGTACCAAATTTGGATTTGAGTGAAGCGATATAGCTAGAAGCTTTACATTAAGAGTTAGGATCATTGTTGGGGTAGAATTGAGCTATTTAGGTAATTTTGGAAATTCCTACTAATGTGAACTAAATTTTGTACAATTTAAATTTTTGGGTGAACCGATGCGATGAAGTTTTGGAAATTAGTACTAAATGGTAACAAATGCGGGTTTAAGTGAACCGATTGAGCTGGCATTTTGAAATTTGACGTTCAGATCACTTTTGGCGTGTAGAATTTGTTTTGTGGAAAGTTTTGGAAATTCATACTAATGTGTACTAAATTTGGTACAATTTAACTTTTAAATGAACCAATTGAGTTGGAAACCTTGAAATTTGGAAATAAGGTTACTGTTAGAGTGTAGGATTGGGGTGTGGATGTAGTTTTAGAAATTCATACTTATGGTTACTAATTTGTACTAAATTTGGTACAATTTGAATTTTGAGTGAATCCTGCAATTTGGAGTTACGATCTTTGTTGGTATGTAGTATTGCGCAATGTAGAAAGTTTTGGAAATTCGTACTAATGTGTACTAAATGGTACCAAATTTTGTATTTGATTGAACCGATAGAGTTGGAATCTGTAAATTTGATGTTAGAATCACTGTTGGGGTGTGGGGTTTTGGGTTGGGGTTTGGTTTTGGTTTTGGAAATTCGTGCCAATGTGTACTAAATATGGTACAAATTAAATTTTTGCTGAACCAATGCAGCTGGAATCCTGAAATTTGGCCTTAGGGTTACTGTTGGGATGTAGGATTGGGCTACGTAGAATATTTTGGACATTTATACTAATGTGTACTAAATTGGGTTGAGATGTGGAGGTAGTTTTGGAAAAAAGTACTATAAGAGAACATAGGTTAGTACCTATGTTCTCTTATAGTACTTTTTTCCAATGGTTCCAAAAGTGTTAATAATGTTTGGTATTGGGTTTTAAATACTTGCCTCAATGTTCCTTAATTTCAAATAAAACACACATGCACACATTTTATTTACACATCCAATAGAGAGAAATAGAGACGTTTGTTATTTTTATTTATCAATTTTTATATATGTATAGTTAATAATTTTGTTGCCTTTACTTTTGTTCTATCATATTAAATTACATAATAATAATTATTGGTTTTGCGAATTTAATGATTTGAAAATATCAAATCGTAAATAATTACAAATTACTTAGATTTCAATTTACATCGTCTCCTTTACAAGGAACTCTGTTTATAATTATAGTTTTAAATTTACAGTAGGATTTTATGTAAGTTTTAAATTTTATACTACAACTTAGCCAAGGGCACATGCAGCCATCAGGTCAGCAGGCCAGGGCTTCAAAACAATATTCTGCTTTAATCTTCCTAAATTATGGATTTAAACTAAGACATTATTTTGTACGTAATAGTTATGTATTTGTGTGTGTGAGTGGGTGTGTTCACACTAACACTTTCATTTATTCTATATATGTAGGTATATTTGCATATATCTCATGTTTGTGAGCATGATTTGGTTTATTTTGTAATTTTATCAATATGCTGGTTTTATAACTTCTAATTAATAATAATAATTATTATTTTAAATATTTATATTTTCTCTTCTCTTCATTAATATATAGTATTTTATTTGGTATTAATAATCTAAAACTATACTTTTTAATTGAATATAATACTTAATAATTAAATGGTAATATGCGTATTTTCCCTTTTCCCCCTTTTTGTGGTTAGCATTTGCCATACACGCCTGGGCATCAACACCCGATCGGATGCCACTGCCAGTGGTATAGCCAACTTAGCAAATTTGCAATCGATGAAGATTTTGTTGTTGTTGTTGTTCTTGTTGCTTGGTTTGACTAATAACAATTTTGGGTTTTACTTAAACATAAACAATATCATTAATAATTAATTTATGTAATTATATTTTAACAACGTCTAAACATATTTTTATATATAAATATTAACTGTTTTTTGTTTGTAATTTTAACATTAAAAGAAGGTGGGTGGAATATTTTGTAAGATTATGAATGAGTTTGTTGTTGTTGTTGTGGTTTTTAACAAGTACTTGTTTTGTTTTCTATGTTATTTAAGGTACAGTGGGCTCAAGAGGTATGTTTTTTAATTAATTTATTTTAATTGTATTGTTTGTTTTACATTTAATTATTTAGTATTTTGCATTAGATTTTAGATGTTGTTGCTGGTAATATTTTTGTTTTCCGTAAGAACTATATTTACTTTGATGGAAATCGAATGAATGGACAAAATCGATTTGTTTGCTGTTTTAGTAACCATTATACTTAATGTTAATAAAATTAAAACGGTTTAATATCAGCCTAGGCATAACATACAAATAGTATTACTCTCGATTTTGTGGCATTGTTTTGTAAAAGCCAATATAATAACAAAGACTTCTATAAAAAAAACGTTCGTCGCAATTGAACAAACGTTGAACATTTGGTGCATCATTTAGATGAAATCGGGCAAAAATATATATGGGAGCTATATATAGATCGTAACCGATCTCCACAAAAATACACATACCATTCTATGCTTAATAGAACAAACAGTGGGCATTTGATGCAGTATTTAGATGGTATTTAGTATTTAGATCGGACGAATATATACATAAGAGCTATATTAAAATCAAGCCGATCTTGACAAAACTTTACACATATTTTTCTAGAGTTAGTGTGGTACGCTGTGGTAGTGTGTGCAATCAAACAAACGTTGGACATTTGGTGCACCACTTAGATCATATTAGACCAAAATACTTATGGGACCTATATCAAAATTTTAACAGATATTGATAAAACTTTACACATATTATTCTAGCCTTATTTCTGTAGAATATGCAAACATTTTTTCGCAATCAAACAAACGGTGGGCATTTGGTGCTACATTCAGATGTAATCGGAAGAAAATATACATTGGAACTATATATAAAGATGAGTCTATCTCGACAAAAATTTGACAAAAGTTGGGCATTAAGTGCACCACTTAGAATGAAAATTTCGTCTTTGCATAACATGCCTAAAATCGGATAAAACTCTATATGGGAGTTATACCTAAATCTAAACCAAATGTATCCAATGCGACCTGTAATTTGTTTACAATAATACATGGGCAGACGGACGGGCGGACATGAATAAATCAACTCAGAAAGTTATACTATGCATATTTTTTAAAGTGACTGTCGGACCGATTATAGGTCAACAGTACCACTTTCTAAACCTGGCATATTTTCCAAATTTTGGTAAAAAATTTTCATTTTAGGTATTTCTTGTTTTGACCCTCGGAATATTGCCCGATCATCATGTAAACAGCCGTTCTATGTATTTGGTCAGCTCCACTTCACTGCGTAATATATTTGATGTTCTGCATATAATTATGGCCTCTAGAGCGACTAGAAAATTTGACAAAAATAAAGTTTTCCGTTCATTGCACTCCCTAAATCAACATCTCAACATCACTGAAACTTATATCCGATTATATCCGATTAGCGCGAGGTTTCCACCCTCCAGTGGGGTAATAGTAATACTAAATAATATCACAATACAGATAGAATAACAATTTTATAATTTTTCATACAAAAGCCTGGGTTCGTTTGACCCTCTAAGTATTGACCGATCTTCATAAAAACAGTCATCCTTATTCTTTGGCCAGATTCCCTTCCTGGTGTAAACTTTCTTTGTGTTCGGCCCTCTAGAGACAATAATACAGTTGTCCGATCATTATTAAAATTAGGGGTCTTCATTGATCAAAACCCATACTACATGCAAAATTTCGTGACGATTGGCTCACAACTGTGGCCTGCATCGTGTTTACAAATCAAAATGGACAGGCGGACGGACGGTCTAAGGCCAGTGGAGGGCCAGTATAGTCCGACTGGGCAGACCATATGATACCACTGAACCCTAAGTTTCTGCGAATCTATATTTAGAACTTGTGTAATATTACGCGATAATTGCACTCTCTTTTCCGATTAGAGGTCATCAACTGCTCCGCGTCGTCTTTTTCGTATCATGTTTTCCCGAAGAACCAATTTACAAATTCTATTATTTAAAAAAAAATAAATAAATAAATAGAAAAATGGTTCATCTGACCAGCTTCATACTGAACTTTGTCATTTGAAAATGTTCGGCAGATAATTGTGGCGTCTAGGGGGACCAGAAGACCAAACAAAAATGAAGTTTTCGGTCCAAAATATCATCTGACCATTATCGAAATTATAGACCTCGCTCTTGGCCATATTTCTAGATATCAGCTCTACTTTTCAGACATCTAGCGTCTTCAACAAATGAATCATGCTTAATCCATGGTCAGACCTCTTTTTCTGTGTAAAACTTCGGGATGTTCGGGTCATAATTGTGGCCTTTAAAGCGACAAATATTTGAACAAATAAATTTTTGCTCCATTTTATCGCCTAAATATTAACCGATCATTACATTAGGGATCTTCTTTGGCAATAACACGTCCTACATGCAAAATGTTGTGACGATTGGTCAATAACTGTGGCCTGTATCGTATTTAAAAATTATAATTGACAAACTAACACTCATGTCTAGATCGACTCACCTAGTCGAGATATGATGATCGAGGACCAGTACATGAATTTAGAAATATATACAATTGAGTTATTGTTTTGACAGAACAGGGACACACCAAAGAAAATTTGTAATTTGACGGTACCATTAACCTAACATGCTTTCAACATAGTTGTGAAGGGTATAACAAATTTAAAATAGTATTTTTTAAAACAAAATGCACAAAAAATAGAATGACAATTTTTTCCAGAAATGCTTCTCTATAGGTATCAACACAGAGTACCAAAAATAAAAAGCAAAGAAATATGGGTTTTACCGATATAGGGAATCTACCCCAAAACATGGGTCCATATTTTTTGGTAGAGAGATAACCGAAAATATAAAATTACAGCTATTTTACTGGAATAACGGGCCGAAACTCCACAAAATACTGAAGTTTGAGAGGAAGTTTGGTAGGAAGATTGTGTACACTATGAGATCTCTAAATACCAAAATCGGGTTAATTGTATGAAAATTATTTGGAGAATATATATCCTTTTTGCAATATCAAACAGAATTTGGGCAAATTTTCAAATGATGATACATCCAATCGTCATCCATCACATATTGGAGTGCGTATTAAATTTATCTGTCAGTGGCCCCCATATAGCTGTATTTCGTATTTTAAACCTTTTGGGCATGTTTTTCAAAATAATCCGCTGTAATTCGAGTTCTCACTGGGTAGAAAACCTCCCTATTAAAATTCAAATTGCCAATTATTCAATATTTTAGGGACGTTTTACTCCTGATTTTGATTTTATTTTTCAGGTTTTCATGGTGAAAGCTGACATAGATATATACAGATAATACATAGATAATGTCAATGCATTGACAGTATTCTATAAAGGCCTATGTTTTGATGTTGACCCATTTTCGGTATTAATAAGTTTCTAACTAATTTTTTTTTATCGAAATGGCTATAATGTGTGACATAAATCCGGGATCTATTACCATATAATAAATAAAAACACTATTGTCAGAAATTATTCTCGATAAGCTAACGCTTTAAAATATCCCCATATAAATGTCCAGTTTAATTTTTATTATGTTAAGTTACTACCTCAGTTTTACAAACTGAGTGTCTGTAATATGGGACATATTTTTCAGAGCATTAACAAACCAACGGAGTTGCAACAACTGAGTTGTTGTTTTTGTCATTTCTCGACTGAATTCGCTGTACATTGTTTTTTGATGGGTTAACAAATTAGCATCGGCTCATTTTTAGGCATAGCGCCGTCTCAACTCGTTTAAAAAAAGTATCTGTGAGTACCACTTTCCTGGAGTAAGAAAATTTTAAAAATTTCCAAAACATTTGATTTCCATCAGATAAATTTACATTCTCATATTTATAAATTAGTATTTAATTTTTAATTTTTTTGTATAGATAACATGTAACAGTTTCATATATTTTGTTATAGAAAAATAGAAGTTAGCTATAGATATCATATATTTTAGTTTTCAATTTGGCATTTTAACAACATTTACAACTATAGAATTTGTTGAAAATATGAAAAAAATGTGTTTATTATACAGAATAGCATTATGTACATAAGAAATATAGTAAAAATTTATGAAAATAAACGTTTATATTGTCTTGGTTTGTGTGTTTTGTTGTTGTTTTTTGGTTATATTAAAGATATAATTTTCTTATAATTTATTTTGTTCAACAGTATTTATTTTTCTCTAAACATTTGCTACTATAACATTTATTGTAATAATTTTTTATTATTATTAAATATAATATTTTAAATATTTGGCAACAATATTTTATTTATTATCGGCTTTTAAATTTTAATTTACAATTAGTATTTAGGTATGAATTTTTATCATTTCCAAAATATGTAGTATTTGTTTATTTCACATTTGTTGGTGGTTTTTAATTTAGTTAACTTTACATTACATTTGATTGAATTTTTTGTTTTTAAATAGTTGTATTTTGTTGTAATTTATTTTTCACAAAAGATGTGGTTCAATGTTTGCCTTTTTTAAATTGTTTTAAATGATTATTTTCGTTTTTTATGGACTGTATAGGATAAAAAAATCAACATTGCAGAACGAAATGTATGTACGTATGTATGCAAAATGTAACATGTTATGGATTAAGGGGATTTGTTTCGTTTTCTTTTTTGGTTTTCTTGATTTGCAGTCATTATATCTCTCCATGATCTGTGGTACAGCATTACTTAGTTATTATGTTTTATTTCATTTGTTTGTTTGGCAATTTGGAATTCCATTTAGGTTTACAAAAAATCGTCTTTATTCTGGATTTAATTTGAGGTTTTCAATTGCGACAACAAACAACACATCACATTGAGATATTTTTCCATTTTTATTAACGTATAGAAATGTTTGTAGTTCTTGTAGAAAGTAATTCACAAATCTCGACATATATTGCATTTTAATTGGGACTTTGTTTTTTTTTATTATACCCTACACAACTATGTTGTCAGGGTATTATAGCTTTGTGCAGCCCCAAAAGTTTGTAACGCCGCGAAATATTGGTCCTAGACCCACCTTTAAGTATACCGATCGTCATATCTCGACTAGCTGAATCGATCTAGACATGTGTGTCCGTCCGTCCGTCCGTCCGTCCGTCCGTCCGTCTGTCCATTATAATTTGTAAACACGATACAGGCCACAGTTATGGACCAAACTTCACGAAATTCTGCATGTAGGATGGGTTCTGGCCAATGAAGACCCCTATTGTTTTTGATAAAGATCAGTTAATATTTAGGGGATGAAATGGACCAAATACTAAATTTTTGTCGGTTTTTCTGGTCGCTCCAGAGGCCGCAATTATGGCGCGAACATCGCGAAATTTTACATGGAGAAGGGGATCGGGCCAAAGAATAAGCATGCCTGTTTTGGTAAGGATCGGTCAATATTTAGCGGGTCAAATGCACCCCGACTTTTGTGTGAAAAATTAAAAATTTTGTATTCTATTGCTTATATATTTGCCCCTGAAGGACAAAGACCCGAGAAGTTGATTGTATATCCAAGAGGAGTGGTTGACCTTTAAATTGATACCAATTATATGGCCGTACGTACTCAGATGTGGGAGTTACACTTAAATATTTACAGGTGCTTACGTACTGAGATATTATTTTGTAACCCATTACCACACAATAGGGCGGAAATATGGCACTAGTCGCTCTGAAATTTTCCAGTTGTGGTCAAGGACAACGCCTAGTATTTTCGGGGATGATCAGATATTAATTTTGGGATCTATTGGACCGAAGACTTAGTTTTTTGTGCTTTTTATACCCTACACAACTATGTTGTCAGGGTATTATAGCTTTGTGCAGCCCCAAAATTTGTAACACCGCGAAATATTGGTCCTAGTCCCACATTTAAGTATACCGATCGTCATATCTCGACTAGCTGAGTCGATCTAGACATGTGTGTCCGTCCGTCCGTCTGTCCATTGTAATTTGTAAACACGATACAGGCCACAGTTATGGACCAATCTTCACGAAATTTTGCATGTAGGATGGGTTCTGGCCAATGAAGACCCCTATTGTTTTTGGGAAAGATCGGTTAATATTTAGGGGATGAAATGGACCAAATACTAAATTTTTGTCGGTTTTTCTGGTCGCTCCAGAGGCCGCAATAATGGCCCGAACATCGTGAAATTTAGCATGGAGACGGGGATCGGGCCAAAGAATAAGCATGCCTGTTTTGATAAAAATCGGTCAATATTTAGCGGGTCAAATGAACCATGACTTTTGTGTGAAAAATGACAAAATTTGTATTCTATAGCGTATATATTTACTCCTAAAGGACATAGACCCAAGAAGTTGATAGTATATCCAAGAGGAGTGGTTCACCTTTAAACTGATACCAATTATATGGTCGTATGTACTCGGATGTGGGAGTTACATGTAAATATTTACAGGTGGTTACGTATTCATATATTATTTAGTAACATATTACCACAATAGAGGAGGGAAATATAGGGCTCATCGCTTTGAAATTTTCCTTGAGAATCCAGGTATGGTCAAGACAACAGAATATTGAGATATTCGGAAAATATGTATTTGTAAGGAAGATGTGCTGTTAATCTCTAATCGGTCAAGAGGGTGCAAAAATCACAAAATATTGATCAGGCTCGAAATAAACATACGCAAAAGTTAGAGTTCCGTGGTAGTTGTGTAGGGTATAATATGGTCGGCCCCGTCCGACTATACTGCTCCGCTCACTGGTTTTTTAGCAAACATTGATGTACAAAAAGTTATGTTGATGATAATGATGATATTACAAAGGGATATGATGAATTATTATTATTTAATAGGTATTGCTGTCTTTTGTATTATCTTATCAAATCAATAATTGAATTTTATCAGTATTGTGTTAAACGTATGGAAACAGTTACAGTTTAATGTCGAACAAAACTTTAAATTGGACAATTGTGATGTATTTGCTTCTTACCTATTTATCTAAAGCTAAAAACATTGCTAATCATATCACTCATTTGCTGCAAGACAGGCATAACTCAAAAAAGTGATTTTGCAGAAAATGCGTTTTAAGTTTTCAATTTAGTGTCTCAATCAGGGTGTGTAAGAGATATTCTTTTATATTTTTTACACAACATTAGGTCTATTATAGCGAACAATCGTGCATCATTTTTTGAGTTATGCCTGTCTTGCGATTATCGATTTTATTTTTTCAAGATTTTCAATTGGCTGGTAAATCAATGTGTTAAGGTTTGTAACTTTGCACATATATATTTGAAGATTTAAAAGAGAAGAAAAATAATTTACAAAAAATTTTGTAATTGTCTTGTTGTTGTTTTTTGTAATTAAAGAGAAGTCCTTATTTTTGATGGCGGGCATGATAACTCCTCACTGAAACATCGGAATCCGAAAATTCCAACGGTGTTAGAAAGAGTACATGTCTGGCTCTCGTATGGACTAGGATTATTGGCTTCGCTCTAATATTAACAAAATGGCGCACCTTTGAAAAAATATTTTTCGAAAATCGCAGATTTTTGACCAAAACCCAAGTTAAAAAATAAGGAAGATATCCACCGATTGGCTTTATCCTAGTTCATCCGATAGCTATACACTCACAGAGAAACGTGTAAAAATTTGTAATCGATTGGGTTATTAGTTTTTGAGTTATCGTGTCGCCATTCGCAAAAGAGAAAAATGCGTTTAAAGTTCGAGAAGCCCTTTAGCCGTCATTTGATGCTGACACAATAAATCGGCTATAGCTTCAAGAGTTCTTGAGATTTCCACATGAAACTTTGTAGGGACATTCTTGAGTTAGTGTAGATTCGAATTAAATCAAAAACAATTTTGACCCCGAGAATGGGGGGTCCCCTTAATTTAATGCTTCGTAATATCAAATTTGGGTCAAATATGCACCGTTTTGTTGTATGATTTGTTACTATTTTAGAGGTAACTTTGTAATGCAAGAAGAACATGATAATAGCTTGGTGCCAAGTCCGGACTGTATGGCGGATGCATTAAAAATTCCCAAGCAAGCTCCCGAAGTTTCTGGCGAGTCACGGTATATGTGTGTGGCCTATCGTTGTCCTGGTGGAACACAACAGATCAAAAATTTCTGAACGGAATCTACAAAAACAAAATAGCACATAATTGTCATTAAAAATTTTAGCCGAAAAATAATGGATATCTACTTATACGAAAGTCAATTTGATACATACCAGAATTTTTAAGTTTTTGTAAAGAAAACTGTTCAGAAAACTCCCCAAAAAAAAACCTTTCTAAATATAAATTTTCATAAACGCAGCCTAGAAGAAGAAATATCTATCAGGATGACAAATGTCTGTCTGACTGGATGATGAGCACGATAACTCTAAAAAGGAGTTAGCGATTTAATCCAAAGGTTGTATAACGTAATATTTCTTTCAGTCTTAAATCAAGCTCAAAAATGTAAAATATCAGACCGATCCTTCAAGTACCTTACCTACAAATGGTAAAAAAGTAGCTGAAAATAGCTGAAATAAATTTTTAATATCCTGTTATCAGTTTTGATACAAACTTCACTATTTCATATCAGAAGGTGGGAATTATATGTCTGCTCTTTCTGGTACCTCCCCTATAAAGAGTTCATATTTTGATAAGTTGTAAATACCTTATACTGCGAACGGAATATTGGTAAAGCCTCTGCACATCGTCATAAAAAGGTTATCCCTTTCGTGGCTTCAAAAGAATGTGACTGGAATTCGAAATAGTCAAAGTTTTTATTTTCAGTGACAAAAATGAGCCGCTTAATTATCTCAAAAGTCGTAAAAATTATGATTCTGCCACAGCCACATATAGAACAAAATCTTCTTGAGCTATGAAGCACATTTCTCACTTGATAGGTATGTTCAGAAACAAAATTGTCACATTGGTGGTTCTGAGAATTCTCATGTAAATGAAGACAGGCCATTAAATCCAGAAAAAGCAACTTTTTGTAGCGTTTTTAGGTCCGAAGGTGTAATTGGACCATACTTCTTTTAAAACGAGTATGAAATCGTTATGGTATCCGAAGAATACAACTTGTCACATGCTATACAATTCGAACAAAATGTCAAAATGGCCATTTGGTGCACAATTTGTACGAATGTGTACGAAAATATATCTGGGAATTGTATCTAAATA
>NW_026873955.1:0-153453 GCF_032173495.1 Musca vetustissima
AATCCTTAAATGTGGACTAAAGGTTATTATTGGAGAACATTACTGGGGTAGTTTTGGTAGGTAAATAGTGCACCAAACTCCCTATATATCCTTCGATTTACACGAAATTAGGCACAGCGGGCTGAATTACGTCTAGATCGATGTGTGTTAAACATCGTGAAAATCGGTTCCGATTTAGATATAGCTCCCATATATAACTTCGTCCGATTTAATGTAAATGGTGTACCAAAGTCCCTATATATCTTTCGACTTGCACGAAATTTTGCATGGGGTACGTTACTACTTTCCTTACTGGTTTTAATCTGGTTAATTAATACTACGGTCATTAATTTATATTCACTGAAATTTTGGTAATCATCGGCCAATCCAAACCAAAGTTATAAGCAAAAATGTACTTAGCATGGCACGTACGATTGAAAGCTTCTACTGAAAAACTCACTTTTCAGACTTAGCATACTATGGTTCGGAGGCGTCGATATATAAAGTAAAAAGTCGATAAAATAATTTATGTTCATATGCCAGCTGTTTGAAAATATCGCCGTGGTTTGTAAATGGTATTCAATAAAATTTATATACAACTATGACAATTTATTTATTTGAACATATTATGGGTCAGCGTATGAATATTATTATTAACACTGCCTGTATATGGCGTAAACTATTACATATATAGTCCTTTTCATTAATCGTTGTTATTCATATTTCCCATAACACTAGTCTAGGATATCCAAAATTGCTTCAAGTGGTCAATTGTACTGTCCGGCACCCTTCGATATTTAATCCCTAAAGAGATGACAGACAATTAATGGTCAGACACAAAGCAACAAATCTAGAACATTGGCAATAAAAATATTCAAAGTGTAAAAGATAATTGAAAAGTCAGCCAACAGCCAAACACCCCCATAATCTTAATATTCAAAATATTATCCTTTTGATTTGTCTGGTAGTTGTTGTATAAAAATATTCTACATTCAAAATCGTATTGTTATCGTTCTCATTTAGTTTTTATTACCATTATCATGACCCTCATTCCAAATTTTTTTGGAATAAACCAGCCACAGCCATGATGATGACGATGATTATCAACACAATGTCATCATCAAAATAAATCGCCTGACATTTCCTAAGGCTAAGTCAAAACAACAAATAGTTTATTATTATCTTTTTTGTGTCGAATGATTATTTCTTTTAATTTATTGCTGGTGTTGTAGATGTATGGGTCTGGATTTCTTCTTATGTATGTGTGGCAGTTTATCTGTCTGTCGGTCGTTTTGATGTAGTGGGTGTAAGCATGAATTTGACAAATGACCAAATTATATTTGATTACTAGAAAAAAGTTCTAAATAAAGATATGGCCATGGTCATTCATTCGAACCAGCCATCATCCATCCATGCCATAACACACTTTTTGTGAGGGAGACAGACAAAGGAAATGAAGAATAATTTTGGTAGTTTACAGGATTGCGTGTGTCAGTCAGTGATAGATTTTATTCTTTGTGTAAATAGATTACGTTCGTTTTTTTGAAATACGGACAAGGACATTTGTCAAGATGATTAGATGGGCGTTTATTAGTGTAAATTTGACAGGATATTGTGTCATAATTTCCAACACATGTATGAAATTACACGTGTCACTTAGTTACAGCACAACAAGTTGATAGTTGGCTCAGTCGTGTGACCTAACCTAATAACTTTTCCCATTTCTTTGTGAATGTCACATAACCAAATTTCGTAATTCCGATGATCTGTAAATGACAGTTTTTGTGTAAATTCCATTTGTATGTAAACTATATTTTTATATGAATGATATATTCTCTCTCTCGATATGTTCTCTTCAAAATGGTTCCTTTTAATACTCACACCACTCTGTGTCGCTTCTGATAATTGGTATACATGGTATTAGAAATAAGGAGTTCAGCTTAAGGGAATCAGAATTGCAGTGGGCCACAACGATATGTGGACGTCTGGTCTGGTATCATTCATTGAATATGCCACAGAAGCTATAATTTAAATGGTTATATTCTCTCATACCTTGATTTTAAGGTGTTATCCTCAGCTGTCACTTTCGAGAGAATCGAAGTCTAAGTATATTATAATATTTTTATACCCTACACAACTATGTTGTCAGTGTATTATAGCTTTGTGCAGCCCCAAAAGTTTATAACGCCGCGAAATATTGGTCCTAGCTGAGTCGATCTAGACGTGTGTGTCCGTCCGAAATTTTGCATGTAGGATGGGTTCTAGCCAATGAAGATCCCTATTGTTTTTGGAAAAGATCGGTTAATATTCAGGGGATGAAATGGACCAAAAACTTTATTTTTGTCGGTCTTTATGGTCGCTCCAGAGGCCGCAATTTTTGCATGGAGAAGAGGATCGGGCCAGAGAATAAGCATGCATGTTTTAATAAAGATCGGTCAAAATCGGTCGGTGACAAAATTTGTATTCTACAATATTATTTAGTAACCCATCACCACACTAGAGGGCCGAAATATGTTGCTGATCGCTTTAAAATTTTCCATGAGAATCCAGGTATGGTCAAGGACAACGACTATAATTTTCGGGGATGATCTGATAATAATATTGGGATGGAGTGGACCGAAAACTTAATTTTTTGTGTTTTTTTTTTTGGAATCGATCTATAGAACACATGACGAACGTCACAACAGAACCCACTGTGAATGGAAACTGGACATGCGTTTAGAAGGGCTGTACTGAATATAGGGAATATCCGGAAAATATGTCAGTGTAAGGAAGAGGTGCTTTTGACCTCTAATCGTGCAAGAGTGTGCAACTATTACGAAATATTGCCCATATTCGGAATAAAAATCTGCAGAAAGTTAGATTTCAGTGGTAGTTGTGTAGGGTATCGTATGGTCGGCCCCGTCCGACTATACTGCTCCGCTCACTGGTTTAAAATGTGGACGAACGGCACGAGTTCAAAGTGTAGAACACGCTGTGCTTGCCAAGCATAGACCCAGTTTGTTGTTTTTTATCAAAACAGTTTTTTACCCTCCACCACTCCACTGTGGTACAGGGTGGGTATGTCTTTGTGCATATGTTTCTATGCACTCTGCGCCAAATCCTGGAAAAGACCCACGAAAAACACATCGACACATACCACCTATTTGTCGACTATAAAGCCGCATTCGACAGTCCTATCCGTTCAGAGGTGTTTTTAGCTATTTCTACGTTCGACATTCCTGCAAAATTAATACGGCTATGCAGGATAACTTTAAGTTGCACAAGATCAGCAGTTAAAGTAGGAATGGACCTATCGGAGACCTTCAATACCGAACGCGGATTCAGACATGGTGACAGTTGTCGTGTGATCTTTTTAACATCCTACTGGAAAAGGTCATACGAGACGCAAATGTGAACAGAAATGGCACTCTGTACACCAAACAACATATGTTACTCTCATCGATGTAATGGGTCGAACATTGCGAGCGATAACAGCCACCTTTGAACAAATTGAGAAGGTGTCTGCCAAAGTGGGTCTGTCAGTAAACCGCGAGAAGACCAAGCTGATGGTATCAACGCTCAAGACGTCCAGTAGACTGGGGCCAACAGTGGAACTTGAAAACTACAGCTTCGAGGTAGTTAAAGACTTTATATACCTTTTTTAAGCTCGGCTTATGGAACAAGCGTTCTGTAACAAGCCAGCTAAGTAAGTAAGCATATGTTTGTAACAGGCAAAAAGAAACGCGATAGACATATGGTTGCTTTTGAGAAACATCATAGAATCACTTTCTGAGCCTTATTGAAATTTGAAATATCACACGACATTAGGTCTATTATGATGTGTGCGAAGTTTCGTTGAAATTGGTAAATATTTTGTATATAGCTCCCATACATATTTTCGTCCGATATTAAGGAAATGGAGCACCAAATGCCCCATATATTTTTTCTATTTACAAAGTATGTACAGCGTATCAAATTGAATCTAAAATAATGTGTACGAAGTTTCGTTGAACTCGGTTCTGATCTAGATATAGATCCCGTATATATTTAACTAGGGATAGTAAATCAACTTTCGACTAATCGATTTATCGACTTTTTGTATTGAAAAATCTAAAATTCAAATTCGACTGTTGATCATTGCTGAAATCGCAAAGTCGAATTTCGATTTTTTCCATAAATAATTGGTATATTACTAAAAAGTCCAAATTACCCAAAAAAAAAAGAAAAGAAAAAACACACACACGCATCCGACAATGTATTTTATCAATTGACAATAATCCATATAAAAACCAGTAAGGAAAGTAGTAAAGTCGGACTGGGCCGACTATATGATACCCTTCACCACTTTGGGTATATTCTACATATGTATATTAATTTATATTACTTCAATACCTTGTGTCAATCGGCCTAGCTATGGATCTTTTCACGAAGCTTTGCCACATCATTCTAGACTTAATTCAGTATGCTATGACAAAGTTCGTGCACATCGATGATTTTCAGAGACTTTGGTGCACTATTTACCTAAAATCGGAAGAACATATATATGGAGCTATATCTAAATCTGAACCGATTTTCACGAAATTTAACACACATCACTCTAGACTTAATTTAGTACGCTATGTCAAATTACGTGCAAATCGAAAGATATATAGGGACTTTGGTACACCATTTACATTAAATTCGACGAAAATATGTATGGCAGCCATATCTAAATCTAAACCGATGAACAGATGAGTTGTCCTTGGGCCAAATAAGTGACATATACCAAATTTCATCCAATTGGGATCGTAAATGCGACCTGTACTTTGTTTACAATTTAACAGGGACAGACGGACGGACACGCGTAAATCGACTCAGAAAGTGATTCTATGCATATTCTCAAAGGGAACCATGTGTCTATCTCGTTTCCTTTTGCCTGTTACAAACATATGCACAAAGACATAATACCTTGTACCACAATGTGGTGAAGGGTATAAAAATCAAATTTTCTGTCGGTAAAAGTCGAAAACAGATTTTGAACAGGTTTGACAAAGCCAAGAGGTCAAAAAATCGATTTTTTTTTTGCAGGAATTTGATATGGAATTCAATTTAGTGTGATGTGTATTAAGTTCTGTAAAAATCGGTTTAGATTTATTTATAGCTCCACATTTATATTTTCGTCCGATTTTATATAACTTTAGTCTAGAATGTGTTTTGTTAAGGTTTGTTGAATTCGATTGAGATTAAGATATAGTTCCTATATATATTTTCCTCTAATTTTATGTAAGTGGTGCACGATATTTTGGTTTTACATATTAATTTTAGTCAAGAATGACGTGTGTTAAGTTTTGTTAAAATCGGTTCATACTTAGATATACAAATGGTGCACTGAGTCATCGGTTCAATTTCAGATATAGCTTTTATATATATTTTCATCAGATTTTGCCTAAATGAAAAATTGTCTGTATAAGTCCACTCTTTGGCATATACCCTGTATTATAATCCCGCCCATTCTTCATTACCATATGGTGGGAACTTTAAGAAATTTAAAATAAAAAGCCGTTGCAATGAAGTATTTCAGATCTCCATCAGATTCCAAAATATCAGTAGAAAATATTTTTCTGAATATCCCCTATATAATGATCACACCCATTTTTAATTGCATCGGAGATTTTAGATACACTTTCTAAATTCATTCACTGTAGTATAGTATCACGTAGGCTGTAGCATTAATTTCAACTAGCTAGAGGGGGGTATCCAAATTTCGAACCGTCCGATCTTGACGTTTTATTAATTTGTTGCAATTTGCACGAAATTTTGAATACGAACTATATAGTGCCTCGAATGTCGGGTGTAAAGTTTTGTTGAAATCGGATCAGATATACATAAAACTATATACATATAAAACTACATACATTCTTTGGACAAAGTTCATGCCCTATTTCCTGTTAATAGTCCTCCAAAGATAAACTGAGGTTAAAATTAGAATCATCTCCTGTACGCAAAAGTCGGCCCGTCCAACTTTTGATCATTCATTACTGGTTTTTCCTGTCACTCCTTCCATCTTACACGGCATGCGTAGTTATTTTGACTTAGGTCTTTGGTTATAGGTGGTCGACAGGAGTTTCTTGGTCAACTTGGTTACACTAAATTTCCTACCTTTAATCTCCTTTGTATGGGGAGCTGTTTCGTTTGGTTCCACAGCTTTGCGTTGCCAGCGGTGTTGGATGTAATATCTTCAAAAGTAACTATGATGAATATTTTCCATTCGTACGGACTAGAAGATGGTACAACACTTCGCATCAGTGCATTTGTAGCCATATTTATACCCCTCACCACACTGTGGTATATATGTTTGGCATATGTTTTAAAACAGGCAAAAGGAATCGAGATCGACCCATGTTTCCTTTTGAGAATATGTAGAGAATCACTTTTTGAGTCGATTTACGCATGTCCGTCGGTCCGTCCGTCTGATTTATCTGAAATGCGATCCGATTTGGATGAAATTTTCACTTGTTTGGCCCAAGGACGAACCCTAATGCGAAAATCGTGTACTGAATTAGGTCCAGATTGATATCTACGAATTTTTATTATCAGATTTAGATATAGCTCCCATATATAGTTTCGTCCGATTTTATGTGAATGATGCACCAAACTCTCAATATTTGTCCGATTTGGACAAAATTTTGCATAGCGAATGCAATTAAGGCAAGAATGATGTGTGATAAGGTTTGTTGAAATCGGTTCAGATTTAGATATAAGTCTTATATATATTTTTGTTGGATTTTATGTAAATGGTGCACCGAAGAGCGTATTCGATAGAGGACATTAAATTTAGTTTAGAGTGATAACAACGAAAGAATGGTATACGCAACGGTTGCTTAATTAGAACCATCTGTTTATATAGAGCTCCAATAGATAATTTTACTCGATTTCATACAAATAGTACATCAAAGATTCCAAGTCTGTCCGTTTGACATGCAATTTTTAATAGATTTAAGAATGGTATGTTTATGGGGTTTTTGTCAATTTGTTCAAATATCTATGTAGATAGCACATTTAAATTCGCGCTATTCCATCGCAAAGGTCCTCCAAAGATTCTATCTCTGTTCTATCTACAGGATATTGTATACATTAACATCTCTCGTATGTACCCAAAATGGTGAACTATCCTTACTGCTTTAAATTCCGCATCTGATAATTTGTCTTACGAATGTAAAAACCTTGCATAATGTATTTTCAGACCTTTCAGAGAAGTTTATTTTGGTAAAATAAATACACTGACACACCCTTTACCACCAACTTAAAAGAATGCGTGTTAAACCTGTACATACAACCAACAGCAGCACTTTTCAAGTTTTGTGGTAGCCACCCGATGTTCGGTATACTTCCAAATATAACTGACCGTAATTCTGTTCCGCATTTATACTAACTGGGATATAATTTGTATTTTCCCCTGCCGAAAAAGACTACATAGGTTTATGGCATGGCATATATCTATTGTAAAAATTTATTCCTACCAATAAAGCCAATAGTCGTTCTCATTTCGAATTTTCAGAATTCTAAATTCAGAAGTAGTTTAACAATTTTAAATTTGTTAATCAAGTTTCTATTGCAAACTATGTCATTAAGAAATACCGTACTAAGTTATCCACATATTTCAGTGTTTACCCAATACCGCATACAATTATACAAAGTATACAGGCAAAACTTAATTATTGAAATTTTCACCACATTGTTTTAATTTTATATTCATGGTAGGTTATTTACGATTGCAAATATTTCAATAAAAATACTGTACCACTCTGCGTATGATTATTATGGTTTTCGGAATTTTTCAACAACATATTAAGTATACGCCATATATAATTACTACAAAATGTTTCAAATTAGTTTAATTTTAATGAATAACATACGTATAAATAAAATTGAATATTTCCTCCCCAACCAAAATTAATGCAATCAATGCAAATACAATCAATAATTAAAATAAATAGCAGGAAAAAAGAGGAGAGAAAACGTTTCGAAAATGTTTGGTTAGCGGTGGTTGTGGCGGTAATGATGATGCTGATGACGACGACCGGTAATACCACCACCACCAACAAAAATGTTCAAATTAATTGTTTTCTAAATGTCCACTTTAAAAATGGCAAATTCATTTGGTTTTTATAAATATGTATGCCAGAATGTATTTACATTTGTAGTATGTGTGTGTGTGTGGTAGTTGCAATGTGCATATGTATGTGTGTATATGTTAAAGAATTTGTGTAATTTTTATCTGAAATATTCAAACTCTATTGCGGTTAGAATGACCACAAATATGTTTTAAAAACTATTTCAGTTTTGTGTGGTAGTTAAGGTAAAGTCACTTTAAAATACCCTATAGCAAAATTTGAGAAAATGCCATATTTATCTATTTAACTTTTGTTTTGTTACATTAACTACAATCCATTTTTGTTAACATTATTTCTTCGTTTATTGATATTTTTAAGGTATTAGCCGCATTTTTGAAAATCATAAGAAAAGCCCCAGATATTACCTGCTAGTAATCCTAACAAAGCTGTCAGTAATCATATATTACAAATCTGACGTTATCCCATAGATTGTTGTGTGCGTCAGGTTCATAGTAACCATATTATTCATTCGCAGTCCTTAACCAGCAAGGAAAGTAGTAAAGTCGGACTGGGCCGACTATATGATACCCTTCACCACTTTGGGGATATTCTACAAATGTAACTTTACAGATGTCAACTTTTCGAAGGAACATTGATTTCATACTTTTTACATAGACGTTAAGCTAACTTTACGCACGCTATTTGGTATGCTTCACTGTTTAAAATGTTATATCAATCAAGCACCCATTGATTATTTGGTTTACAATCAACATGAATTTATACTAATTTCAGTACGTTTTGCAAATCGGCCTAGCTATGGGTCTTTAGTACACCACTTACTTAAAATCGGACGAATGTATATATAGGAGCTATATGCAAATCTGAACAAATTTCAAGAAAATATGACACACACAAGGTTATAGTAACTTCAGTACATTGTACACCTGTACATCTGAACCGATTTTCGGGAAACTTAGCACACCATTCTAGGCTTAATTCAGTACTCTGTGCCAAATTTCATGCAAATCGAAGGGCATATAGGAACTTTGATGCACCATTTACATAGTATCGGACAAAACTATATATGGGACCTATATCTAAATCGTAACCAATTTTCTCGAAACTTAGCACACATCATTCTGCGCCTAATTCAGTACTCTACGCCAAATTTCATGCAAATCGAATGATATATAGGGATTTTGGTGCACCATTTACCTTAAATCGGACGAAAATATATATGGGAGCTATATCTAAATCTGAACCGATTTTCTCGAAACTTGGCACACATCATTCTGGACCTAATACAGTACTTTGTGCCAAATTTCATGCAAATCGAAAGATATAGCGGGACTTTGGTGCCCCATTTACCTTAAATCGGACGAAACTATATATGGGAGCTATATCTAAATCTGAACCGATTTTCTCGAAACTGGGCACACATCATTCTGGACCTAATTCAGTACTCTGTGCCAAATTTCATGCAAATCGAAAGATATAGAGGGACTTTGGTGCCCCATTTACCTTAAATCGGACGAAAATATATATGGGAGCTATATCTAAATCTGAACTGATTTTCTCGAAACGTTGCACACATCATTCTGGACCTAATTCAGTACTCTATTCCCAATTTCGTGCAAATCGAATGATATATAGGGACTTTGGTGCACCATTTACCTAAAATCGGACGACCCTATATATGGGAGCTATATCTAAATCTGAACCGATTTTCTCGAAACTTGGCACACATCATTCTGCGCCTAATTCAGTACTCTGTGCCAAATTTCATGCAAATCGAAAGATATAGAGGGACTTTGGTGCCCCATTTACCTTAAATCGGACGAAACTATATATTTGAGCTATATCTAAATCTGAACCGATTTTCTTGAAACTTGGCAGACATCATTCTAGACCTAAATGATTAGGCTGTAACAAATTTCAAATTAATTGATTTATAATTTTGAAAACCGTTTTTATACCCTTCACCACACTGTGGTACATGGTATTATGTCTTTGTGCATATTTTTGTAACAGGCAAAAATAATCGAGATAGACCCATGGTTCCTTTTAAGAATATGCATAGAATCACCTTCTGAATCGATTTATGCATGTCCGTCTGTCCGTCCGTCCGTCCATGTATTTTTGTTAACAAAGTACAGGTCACCTTTATGATTCGATTTGGATGACTTGTTTGGCCCAAGGACGAAGCCTATTGAATTGGAAGAAACCGGTTCAGATTTAGATGTAGCTCCCATATATATTTTCGTCCGATTTAATGTAAATTGTGCACTAAAGTCTCTGAAAATTATTCGATTTGCACGAAATTCGGCACAGCGTACTGAATTAGGTCTAGAACGATGTGTGTTAAGTTTCCTGAAAATCGGTTCAGATTGAGATATAGCTCCCGTATATAGTTTAGTCCGATTTTAAGAAAATGGTGCACCAAAGTCCCTATATATATATCTCTCGATTTGCACGAAATTTGGCACAGCGTAATAAATTAAGTCTAGAATAATGTGTGTTAAGTTTCCTGAAAATCGGTACAGATTTAAATATAGCTCCTATATATTGTTTCGTCCGATTTTATGTAAATGATGCACCAAAGTCCCTATATATCTTTCGATTTGCACGAAATTTGGTATAGCATACTGGATTGAGCCTGGAATGATGTGTTCTGAGTTTCGTGAAAATCGGTTCAGATTAAGATATATATATTTCCGTCAGATTTAATGTAAATAATGTACCAAAGTTCTAATATTGCATACATCGATTGATTTTAAGTATTTGACGCACCAAGGAACCAATAGGCTGGTAGGAACAAAACGTACTGAAATTACTATAACCCAACCTGTGACAAGTTTCGTTGAAATCGGTTCATATTTGGATATAGATTCCACATATATTTTCGTCCGATTTTAAGTAAACGGTGCAAATGGTGTTTGTCAAATTGACATGAAATTTTGCACAACGTACAAATTTGAGCATAGAATAACGTCGTTGGGTTTTCTAGAAGTACAGACATAGCCTAACGGCCCAACATTTGTCCCATTGCAACAAACAAATGACATGCTTATAGATTGATCTAAGTTGATTCACATTTAGATAAATATCACATATTTTAGTTCATCCAATTTTATGTTAATTGTTCTGTTTGATATACCCATAGTGGTGAAGGGTATCATATAGTCGGCCCCGTCCGACTTTACTACTTTCCTTACTGGTTAGGTATGTGAAAGGATATAAATGCAAATAAACCTGAAATTTAAAATAGAAGAATATAAATACATCAATGCTTTGATATTTTTTATGGGTTTATATTATGGTTTCCCGTTGGGAACTGACCGTAATATGAGATATTCGAATCGCAAAATAGAACAATGGACGATGCATTTGGATATTCTTCGATTTATGCATGTCCGTTCGTCTATGTATTCCTGTGAGCACAGTAAAGATCGCATTTATGATCCTAATCGTAATCAGATTCAGATATAACTTCCATATATATTATATACTGCTCCCTTATATTCAGATATAGCTCCCATATATATATATATATATATATATATATTATTTTTATATGAACTATATGACTTTATTTAACACGATTTAAAATTTGGGCCAAATATGCTCCGTTTTGTTGTATGATTTGTTGCCATTTTAAAGGTAGCACCATAATGCCCATCTCATAGAAGTCCTGCTCTCTATTTGCGAAAAATTCTAGTAGTCGATTTTCACAATCCTCCCTAGATACCAATTTTTTTTATCATTATAGAAATTTTGCAACGTTTTGTGCCAAGTCCGGACTGTTTTGGCGGATGCATTAAAACTTCCCAACTAAGCTTCCGAAGTTTCTGGCGAGTCACTGTAGATGTGTGTGTCCTAGCGTTGTCCTAGTGAAACTGGGAATAAGTAAATCGTTTTTCGACTAATCGATGAATCGACTTTTTGTATTGAAAAGTCTAAAAGTCGAAGTCGACTTTTGATCTATGAGAAAATCGTAAAGTCTATTTTTCAAGATCGACTTTCGATTTTCTTCATAAATACTCGGATTTTTTTATCAGAAAGCTCAAATTGTCCAAAAATTGCAGTTTCCGGAACTTTACTTATCTGTTCACAATAATTCATATGAAACTAGTAAGGAAAGTAGTAAAGTCGGATTGGGCCGACTATATGATATCCTTTACCACTTTGGGTATATTCTACATATGTATCCGAAAAGACGTCGCCATTTTGAAAGAATAATATAAATCTCTAATAAATCTCATTTCATTTGGGCAAGTTTGGAGTCGCGATATAAAGCAAACATGACACACACTATTCGGTATGCACTGTTTAAAATTTAATCTCAATCAGACACCTACTGATTTTTTGGATATATCTATATCTGAACCGATTTGAAGCAAACTTGCCACAGATTAATTTATATTATTTTCAGTACGTTGTGTCAATCGGCCTAGCTGTAGATCTTTAGTGCACAATTTACTTAAAATCGGACGAAAATATATATATATATATATATATAGGAGGGGTACACATCATTCTAGACTTAATTCAATACGCTATGTCAAAATTCGTGCAAATCAAATGATTTTTATGGACTTTGGTGCACCATTTACCTAAAATAGCACACGTCATTTTAGACTTAATTTATATATGCCAAAAAGCCATGATTTCTAGGGAAATCTGACGAAAATATATATGAGAGCTATATCTAAATCTGAACCGATTTTCACGAAACTTGGCACACATCATTCTGGACATAATTCAGTACGCTATGTCGAAATTCGTGCAAATCGAAAAAAATCAGGGACTTTTGTGCACCATTTACCAAAAATCGGAAAAAAATATTTATGGGAGCTATATCTAAATCTGAACCGATTTTTCTCTTGGGCCAAATAAATGAGCTGTACTAAATTTCAGCCAAATCGTATTATAAATGCAACCTGTCCTTTGTTTACAATTTAACATCAACAGACAGACGGACGGACACGCATAAATCGACTTAGAAAGTGATTCTATGCATATTCTCAAAAGGAACCATGTGTCTATCTCGTATATTTTTGCCTGTTACAAACATATGCACAAAGACATAATACCCTGTACCAGAGTGTGGTAAAGGGTATAATAAAAAAATCAGAAGTCAGTAAAAGTCGAAAATCGATTTTGAACAGTTTTGACAAAATCGAAAGATCGAAGAGTCGAGTTTTTAGTCAAAGTCAAAAATCAAAAAGTCTAAAAATCGAGTTTTTTTGGTCACGGGCAGAAATCTAAAATATTCGATCCATTTTTTTTTTTTGTTTTTTGTTAATCCACCTTCCTTTTTAATCCAGCTTTGTGCAGATGGTTTAAAACAGTTTTAGGTTCGATTTTTACTTCCTGGGTTTGGATATAGCTCCCATATATATATATATATATATATTTTCGTCGGATTTTATGTAACTTCTGCTTTCTTTATTGGTCCGTATTCTGTATTTTAATAATTTGGAATTGCGCTTTCTCGTCCCCATATAAAGAATGACTTTTCCCATTGATGTGGCAGTAATTTGGCATATTAGATTCCTGGTGAATAAAATACTTCCTTCCAAAGATGTTTCAAAGCAGGTTCTTGTTGTTTCAAAGCCCAAGGTCGAACCTTGTCGAAATTGATAAATTTGATTCATATTTAAATACAGCTCACATATATAAGTTCATCTGATCGTACAAACCAATATTGGTCCTTTCATTATGAAGTTTATGGATGTATGTTGTGTCGTAGTCGATACTGAGAATCCTGTTTACGAACTCTCTACTTTGACGATTTTTACGCGTGTTTAGCTTTACTGCCATACCAGCTTCTTCGATAATCTAATCCAAAATGTATTTAGGAATACCTTGGGTTCAAATTGCTATATATGTTCCATTCAAATTTCTTTATAAACTCAATATTCCTATGTAATCAATAGAAGATAGCCGGTATATCATTTAGCTTAGACATGTGAATCCAGGTAATCTATGAGAAATGTTCTACGGGAAATAATATGAAACTTTTATTTTGATTTTAGATTCTGATACAATATAGTTGCTGTACAGAATATTACCACCAAGGTCATTTAGACAAATATAGATGATCAGTAAGCTGACCTAATTTATAGCAATTTAATCTAAAATTTGTGACTTTTGATAAGTCTATAAGAATGTTTTGATATCTAATATGAATATAGTCGCTCCCTTATTCATGAGTGTATACGTCAGTATTGATGTTATCAATAATTAGGGTTAATGTTTTAAAAGTATGTCGATCACTTCCATTAAATAGCGTAGTGCTTCATATAGTCGGTCCGATTCCAATAACTCAATGCTGCTAAATTTTATTCTGCACTAATATGTATATCAAATAATTGCTAATGGTAAGGCTATAACAGCTGATGTATCTACTTTCCATTTCTATATGTCCGTAAAAATAACTTTTGTTGCCACCATTACTCCTGCTGCAGTTGTTGTTGTTGTTGCTGTTGTTATTGTTTATCGTACTTCGTTTTCTATTAGTTTCACATATGGAAATCTAAAACACATTTTAGTTCATTTGCCATACATTTATGTAGTTGGCAAATTACTATCGAAATGCCAATAAATTTTATTGGAAAAAGTTTTTTTTTTCTAAAAAGCAGTAATTTCAATTTGGTTTTACGGACGTACAACAAAATATTTATTTCCAAAAACAACAACAACAAACATGTTTCTAAACAATGTCAGTATATACGTATGTTTGTATATAGCCACATACATAAAGGCAGAGGTGGACGGGGATGTGATTTTCAGAATAATGAGGGCCTTGTTTGGAAAGGTAAAATCTAAAAAATTCCGAAGCCTATGTGGAATTACTTGAATATTGGAACGTTATTGTGACAATAGGCAAATGGGCCCTTAAACATTAAGAATGGTTGTTCTACGTAATATAATATACTAAAATATATACATATTTATTCAAGGCCCTTTCAAACTGCTGATTGTGGTCCGTCATGTCACTTGTATTATTTTTTGCCATTTTCATTTAATTTTAAACAAAAATGTGTGGGCGTTGCTTTTGCTTTTTTGGCTCAATTTTGTAAATTGTTGTGATAACCACATAATAAAATTTTAAATACCATTGAAGGTTTTTTTTTATTTGTTCATGTACCCGTAGACATATACAAATGTCTATATTTATTTGAATTAAAGTAACCAATTTTAGAAAGAGAATAGCTTTCAGCAAAATAGATGACTTTTGAAGCACGCGCACATACACACATATATTGAATCGATTCATACAATAGTGTAGCCCACATAGAGTGTTTGAGAAATCCGAATAAGTAAAGGTAGATTGGATCCTAGCATCAGGTTAATGTTTGGTCCACAAAGCGCAAAAACTCTAGGAACTCGTGCAAAATAAAACCCAGTAAGGAATGTAGTAAAGTCGAACGGAGCCGAATATATGATACGCTTCACCACGTTGTATATATTCAATAGATCCATTCTAACAGACCTCACATTTTAGAAGGACCATTCACATGAAAGGGGACTACTTTAAAAATATAATCTGTATCTATATGTGGGCAGACGATCAATAACCGGGTACATTTGTACCTTCCTATGGTAAAGGGTATATTAAGTTTGTTTTTCCGTTTATAATCACTTCCAAACCTTTAAAGTACATATTTTGATCAGCGTAAAATTCCATAATGATTTACGCATGTTGCACTGTCTGTTGTAATCGCTCTAGCCTTTAAACGAATTGGGATATATCACCACAGTTTTGCATAGAGTTGTCATTTGTCTGCAGGCAAAACAAATTCGAAGATGAGATATTACGCCCCACGCAAAGGCATGTAAGGGTACCCCCCTTTTTTAAATTGCGAGCTATTCAAGCGAATTCGCTTAAATTTGGTCCAATGGGTTCTTATTGGGTATCAAATGTCTCCACTAAAAATTATAATTATCGGTCCACGTTTTCTGGTATCCACCAAATAACGGTATTCCCCTAATTTTCCGTATTTTGTGTTCTTGAGAACACCTTCCAACTGAATTCGCTGAAATTTGGTACAATGTGTTCTTCGGACAAAAATATATAGGACTTATATCTAAATCTGAACTGATTTCGATAAAACGTGGCACAATTTAGGCTATCCTAACTTCAGTACATTATGCAAAATTTCGAACTAAATTTTACTCTTTGATGAACAATTGGCTAAAAATCGGACGAAAATATATATGAGACCTATATCTAAATCCGAACCGATTTCAATAAAACATGGCGCACGTTAGGCTATGCTAACTTCAATACGTTGTGCAAAATTTTGTGCCTATCGGCTTAGATTTGACACTTCGGTGCACCATTTACATTAAATCGGACGAAAATATACATGGGAGCTATATTTAAATCTGAACCGTTTTTCCCAATTTCAATAAGGTTCGTCCTTGGGCTAAATAAGTGACCTATGCCAAATTTCATCCAATTCGGATCATAAATTTAACATGGTTTGACAGACAGATAAATCGACTTAGAAAGTGATTCTATGCATATTCTCAAAAGGAACCAAGGATCTATCACGTTTCCTTTTTCCTGTTACAAACATATGCACAAAGACATAATACCTTGTACCACAGTGTGGTAAAGAGTATAATAACCAGTAAGGAAAGTAGTAAAGTCGGACTGGGCCGACTATATTATACCCTTCACCACTTTGGGTATATTCTACATATGTATTCTAACAGACGTCTCCTTTTCGAAGGAATACTAATTTCAGTACGTTGTGTCAATCAATTTACACTAAAGAGGACAAACATACATATGGGAGCTATAACTAAATCTGAACCGATTTTCTCGAAACTTAACACACGTCATTCAAAACTCAATACAGTACACTATGCAAAATTTCGTTCAAATCGAAAATTATATAAGGACTTTGGTGCACCATTCTCATAAAATCGGACGAAATTATATCTAAATCTGAAACGATTTTTACGAAACTTAGCACACATCATTCTGGACCTAATTCTGTACACTATGCCAAATGTCGTGTAAATCGAAAGACCTTAAATCGGGTGAAAATATATATGGGAGCTATATCTCAATCTGACCCGATTTTCTTCAATTTCAATAGAGTTCGTCCTTGGAATAAATAAATTTATTGTGCCAAATTCCATCCAAATCGAATCATAAATGCGACCTGTACTTTGTTTATAATTTAACATCTACAGACGGACGGACATGCATAAATCGACTCAGAAAGTGATTCTAGGCATATTCTCAAAAGGAACCATGGGTCTATCTCGTTTCCATTTGCATGTTACAAACATATGCACAAATACATGATAGCCTGTACCACAGTGTGGTGAAGGATATAATAATGTAGGCAAAAGTTGATAGGTTCGACCCGGCCGAAATTGTGAATTCAGAATTTTAGTCTGCTAGTAGGTTGTTCATAATATTAGAAATTAAATACAAATTACAGTTTGAAAACGAGAAACTGCCAAATGGAAGTCGAAATTTGGGCGGAACCTTTATATGGGAGGTTTTTCAAAACCTGGACATACACTGATAGTTTTCTGCGTAGCTCAAAACCCTGAAATGCTAATGTATATATATATATATATATATATATAAATATTGTGTTTTTTTTTTAAGAAATGCTTAAACTACCTAAAATTGGATTGAGCTTTAATATTCGGGCTACGCCAAGACATGGACCTATAGAGATCATGATCTGGGCAGATGTAACTTTTTTGCCGTAACCTTAGTTCTAGATTTGTTGTGCTGAAAGGTTTGACATTAGTCACATCTTTACTAAGTACGTCAGTAGTACTTCCTGAGAACAGGCTATAATTCATACTACTTTTAATTTATTTACCTTCAAAGCTATTGTTGCCAACTCAATCCGATCGATGCTTATCTGGATGACCATAATAAGCTGGCTCCAATAAACGAGCATCCTGGCCACCTCATGGAGGAGAAATGAAAGAGGTTATCGAAGACCATCCCAAAGATATTCGGAATATGAACGGTGGCGATACGTTTTCCGGAAGTGAAAAGTGACACAGTAGACTTTGCATTGGATAATTTTGGATTGCACTCTCAGAAGAAGTGGTTGATGGTGGCTAAGTACTTGTAAATTTTTCGATTCTTTAGAGCCAGCATTGCCACCTTCGGTCGATGAATTCTCCTGATCGTATCTGTAATAGAAAGTGTTGTCGAAGACCCGAATGCGTCGATTCTTCGCCCAATGTCTATCAAAAAGTGTATGTATGTTTACTTTTGACACCACTAAATGGATAATCATGTACTTAATGTTACCTACCAATTCAGATTTTATAACAGAGATCTAATTCATTAAATTCATGAAGTATCTAATAATTCTGAGGAAATAACCTGAACCCATTGAAAATAGTACAGCCGACTCCGCTTTACTGAAACTGAAAAAAAATCTGGATGTTTGTTTCAGTTATCCGGGGTCAAAATTCTCGGGGTCAAAATTTTTGTTGATATAATTCGAATTTACACTAATTAAAGAATGTCTCTAAAAAATTTCAAGCGAAAATCTCAAGAACTCTTGAAGATATAGCCGATTTATTGTGTCAGCATCAAGTGACGGCTGAAGGGCTTCTCAAACTTAAAACGCGTTTTTCTCTAAACTTTTTTTGGCGAATGGCGGGCACGATAACTCAAAAACTAATAATCCAATCGGTTCCAAATTTTGCAACCTTTCTCTGGGAGTGTATAGCTCTCTTATGAACTAGGATAAAGCCAATCGGTGAAGATCTTTTTATTTTTTAACTTGGTTTTTGGTAAAAAATCGGCGATTTTCCAAAAATATTTTTTCAAAGGTCCACCATTTTGTTAATTTTACCGAAGTCAATAATCCTACTTTATGAGATTGACAATTTACACCGTTAGAATTTTCGGATTCCGATGCTCCAGTAAGGAGTTATCATGCCCGTCATCAAAAATAAGGACTTTTCTTCAATTACAAAAAACAACAACAAAACAATAACAAAAATTTTTTGTAAATTATTTTTCTTCTATTTTAAATCTCTTAATTGAAAATAATTCCAGTTATACAAACTTATATCGAATTGGTAGGTTTCGAATTTTATGAAAATAGACGATAGAAATTGGAACTGGTTGACATGTTCACTGCTTTCTTATTATGAAATGACTTTTTTATGCGTATTATTAAAATGCGCGCCTTGTAACTAATCTTACTTATTATGTGGTAAAATTGATATATACACTTGAAATATACATACGTCTATGAAAAATTTAATTAATAGCAGATTTAAACAAATATGACTTGCCTTAATATGGGTTTGTGAAAATTTGTTCATTATAGATTCACATTTTTACTTTGTTCCTATTTAAATTTTGGTTACAATCTTGAAGGATTTAAATAATAACTTTACCGGGTTAACCTACTTTATGAAATTGACAATTTATACCCACTGGGTTAAAGAAATCCAGTACAATGTAAACGTACTGTTAGAGTAGTTACAAGTGGACGACCTCCTCAAAATTTTCTTATTTATATGGAACCTCGTCTTGGTATTTCTCCTATGAACGCTACATTCTGTAACATATTTTGGTATCTCTTTGTTACTTGTAAATAAAAAATGGTTTTAAAAGTTTGGCCGAACGAACTTAACGTTCTTCGATATCAAATTTATATATACTTGACACACACGTTACATACGTCGGAAAAATCATTAATTGCAGAAAAAATTGCAGAAAATAGAATAGGACCTAACATTTTGTTATGTTGAAAGTGATGATATTCAATTAATTATTTAACTAATTTAACATATTTGTTAACATTTCAACAAATAACTACGTTTTTATATTTTGTTGTAGTTGTTCCTGCTTATATAAAACTACATAACAACAAATATGTTTCAACAATTAGCAATAAATTATTCTAATATCAATTGCTTGTATCCTAGTCATGTTAGATAGATACACAACCAAACATTTTTATCATTATTTGAATATTTTGTTGCAACATTGAGCTTAGGCCAAAAACTTCCGACCCATGGCCAAACAATGGCGGGTTAAATGTTTAAATATTGTTTTTATTATTAAATAATTTCAATTATTTTGTTATTTGTAGTACAAAACCTTTTTACCGAATATCCGTTTGAATTTCGACTAGAAATGAATCCGAGTTGAATGTGCCACTGCTGCTATGTGCCATAGTTTGTTGGCTTAAAGCCAATGGAAATGATATATTTATTACAGGATGTGTCCGCTGTTGCTTTTTTTGTGAGAAAACTACTACATCCGCATTTGCATTTATTTCCCTTCATATAAATTATATTGTAAAATAAAATTAAATAAATAGGGAAATTATTTATAGGTTAGGCCTCCACTGATACTAAAAAAGTCTTCTTTAATAAATCCGCGCCTTGGATAGTCGTTGAAAAAATTCTACTTTAATAAATCCATGCCTTGGATGGTCGTTGAAAAAATTACTTACTTACTTAATTAGCTGGTTTGTTGCAGAACGGTTGTTCCATAAGCCGAGCTTAAAAAAGATTTCCAAGCGCGTCGGTCTTGTGCGCAAATCCACCAAGATGTACCAAGATGTTGTTTTCTACTTGGCCCTTTCCATCTAATTCGTGGCCTTCCCCCTTCTACGGGAACCATCCGTAGGCTCGTTTTTATATGCCTTTTGAGCTGGGGCATTCTCATTCATCCGCACAACATGACCTCGCCACCGTAGTCGCTGCAGCTCAGTACGACTGACTATGTCGATGTCAGCGTATAAATTGTAGAGCTCGTGGTTCATACGACGCCGATATTCACCGTCGACGCAGATCGGCCCATATATTTTTAGGAGAATTTTTCTTTCAAACACCCCAAGAGCTGCCTCATCTCCTTGCGCAAGAACCCATGCTTCATATCCATATAATAGCACGGGTAGTATCAGCGTCTTGTAAAGTGTGAGTTTGATCTGGCTTTTGCGTTGTTTGCTCAGATGATAGTAGCACCGCTTTGCCTTCACAATCCTTCTCCAAATTTCAAAACTGATGTCATTTGTTTTATTTATGGCGGTACCAAGGTATATAAAGTCTTTAACTACCTCGAAGCTGTAGTTCTCACGTTCCACAGTTGGTTCGAGTCTACTGAACGTCTTGCGCGTTGATACCATCAGCTTGGTCTTCTCGCCGTTTACTGCCAGACCCACTTTGACAGACTCCTTTTCAATTTGTTCAAAGGTGGCTGTTACCGCTCGCAATGTTCGACCCATTATATCGATGTCATCGGCGTAGGCGAGCAACATGTATTGTTTGGTGTACAGATTGCCATTTCTGTTCACCTTTGCGTCTCGTATGACCTTTTCCAGTAAGATATTAAAAAGATCACACGACAAACTGTCACCTTGTCTGAATCCTCGTTCGGTATTTAAGGGCTCCGATAGGTCCTTTCCTACTTTAACTGCTAATCTTGTGCCACTTAAAGTTATCCTGCATAGCCGTATTAATTTTGCAGGAATGCCGAACGTAGACATGGCTTTAAACACCTCTGAACGAATAGGGCTGTCGAATGCGGCTTTATAGTCGACAAATAGGTGGTATGTGTCGATGTGTTTTTCATGGGTCTTTTCCAGGATTTGGCGCAGAGTGAAAATCTGGTCAATGGTGGATTTGCCAGGTCTGAAGCCGTATTGGTATGGTCCAATGATGTCCTTGACCATTGGCTTCAATCGTTCACACATCGCACTGGATAACACTTTATATGCGATGGGAAGGAGACTTATTCCTCTATAGTTAGCACATATCGTCTTGTCTCCTTTTTTGTGCACGGGACACAGGATGCTGAGGTTCCAATCATTGGGCATGCATTCATCTAGGTAAATTGTACTAATCAGTAGGTGCATGCTCCTGACCAGCATCCGGCCACCAATCTTGAATAGTTCGGCTGGTGCTGCTTTGTTGTTCATGAGCCGATTAATTGCTTTTATGACCTCATCTTGGCTCGGTGGTATACACTCGATACCATCATCTCTTATTGGTTCTGGGGTATCTTCTTCATGACCACTTTTTGATACTAGAAGCTTTTGAAAATGCTCCTTCCAGATCCTCAACACGCTGTCTGTATCTGTCACCAGGTTTCCTTAGTCATCTGTGCTTGCACCTAAGCCTTCGGTTTGGTGTTTTACTCGTTGGTTAAATTTCCGGACTTCATTCTGACTCCTGTACCTCTCGATTTGCTCACGATCACATTTTTCTTGTTTTTTCTTCTTTTTCTGAAAACACGTTTCTCCTCTCTCCTTTTCTCCCGATAATTCACCATCCCGTTAAGTGTTGTTACTGTCTGCAGGGTCGCCCTATACGCTGCGTTTTTCACATCAGTAGCATTACGGCACTCCTGATCGTAACATGGGTTTCTTGGTGGTGGTTTTTGTGTACCCAAATGTTGCTTTTGCTGCAGTTTGTAGAGAGTGGGCAATTCTTTGCCATTGTGCTTCTATACCATTATCGGGACAAGAAGTGCTTTCTTCAAGCAGACGGGTAAGTTGAGCAGAGTGGGCCTCGGCTACCTGTTGTGTTTGCAGCTTTTCGACGTCGAGTTTCCGTGTTCTGTTAGATCGCACCTTTGCTGCTACGTTAAGACGGGTGCGTACCTTGGCTGCCACGGCGTAGTGGTCCGAATCGATATTCGCTCCTCGGATCGATCGGACGTCTAAAACACAGGATGAATGCCTTCCGTCTATCACAACATGATCAATTTGATTTCTCGTTGTTTGATCAGGAGAGATCCAGGTGGCCTTATGTATATCGAGATGCTTGAATCTGATGCTGCTAACTACCATGTTTTTTGCTGCCGCGAAGTCAATCAACCTTATGCCGTTGTCGAATGTATCTTCATGAAGGCTGAATTTTCCGACGGTGGGGCCAAGGATATTTTCCCCTCCGATTTATGTATTAAAAGCTCCTAGCAGAATTTTAATGTCATGGCCAGGGCAACGGTCATATGCTGTTTCTAGGCGCTCGTAAAATATGTCTTTGGTCTGTTCATCTTTATCTTCGGTCGGAGCATGGGCGCAAATGAGACTGATGTAGAAGAACTTCGCTTTTATATGGATTATAGCAATTCGCTCATCTACTGGAGTGAAGCATGTTAACCATAAATCCGCTGCCAAATTCATGTCTCGTTTCATGGCAGCTATAATACAGGGCGTAATCGTCTGATTTACTTACGCCTGTCCCTTTCCATCGCATTTCCTGTAAGGCAATAATATCGGCTTTGTACTTCTTGAGTAGATTCGCCAAAGCGAACACTGCGCCTGTTGTGTACAACGTGCGCACATTCGCAGATCGTGGTCCTATACACGTTTTCGGGGGTCGGGGAACATTAGGGGAGTTTGGTTTTGTTTTTCTTAGCTTTGTCATAGTAAGTCGGGTTTTCCGAGAGTGGGCAACTAACCCGACGCCTCAACCATTTTTTATAGTTCTTATGGGTGAACTCGCGCCACATATTAGCTCACTAGTTCATCGGGTGATGAGAATAGCTCCCCAGGTGGCACCGCGGGGAGGTCAGTGTCCACAATTGAGATGAAAAAAGGACCAAGATAAGCCTGGACTTCGCCATCCCGTTGAAAAAATTCTTCTTTAATAAATCCACGCCTCGGATGGTCGTTGAAAAATGCTTCTTTAATAAATTCGTGCCTTGGATGGTCGTTGAAAAAAGTCTTCTTTAATAAATCCACACCTTGGATTGAAGTTGAAAAAAGTCTTCTTTAATAAATCGTTTGGTCCTTGAAAAATTTAGTTTAATGAAGGATACCCATGCCTATCACATTTATTAGTGTCCTCTTATCCTTCATTATTATTAACGCAATAATGTCAAAAATGCCATCAATTCGTGATTATCACACAAAACATTTATTAACAAATGATAAATAACTCTCAATTGTTCATATTTGTCAAATTGCTAACTTACCAATGATTTCCGCTGCCGCACACTTAATTACTTTATTCCCACCCCCCTCAAACCTTACCATCAATTTCCATTCAGTCAGTCAGTAAATCAAATTATTATCACGTAAAATGTATCGGAGTGTTAAACATTCAATCATTTAAATCAATATTAACGTTTCTATGATAAATTGTACTAACAACTACAATAATAATAACCACCACAACAACAACTATAACAATAACAGCAACGAATTTAGTTATTAACTATTAAAACATTGAATCAATATTTTTGCGATTATCATAACATTTATACCAAAAATAACCAAAAGAATGAATGCAACAACAACAGAAAATAATTTTCTATAAATATGTATGTATGCGTGCTATTCCGTTATGTCATTTATTATTGTTCTGCTGTTCTGGTGGAATATAAAAATATATACAAAACAAAAATAACAGTAATAACAACAGATAAATGACTTTGTCACGAACCAAAAATTGAAATTTATCACCGTATACAATGGCATAGACAAGCGAATAGAGACATCCCGTAGACCAAATGGTAAATGGTCAGACAGAACGACAGAAATTTGCTATAGTTGTCGAGTACAACAAAAAATTATAAACGAAAATCAACCAGGGGAAATTCAATTGGGATAGGATATGTAATTTTCAATTTGTTGGTTACCATAGGACAGTGGTTAGAAAAAAATAATAAGGCAAGGGATTTTCTGGGATTATTATTGCATACTATAGGAAGGTGAAGGGTATATTCATTTGCAATGCGTCGAATATTACCGAAATTTCCATAATTCCCTTTAAAAAAGGAATCTGACATAATCCATATTCAGTTTCAATTACATTATGTGGCAAATCTCCCTACCAACAGTTATCAATACCTATATCGATGATCAGGTATAGTCTCCATATAATTTTACCCCCTAATTTTTGTTATAGTGAGGACATGTTTTTGAATTCTCGCGGTCAATCTTCCTACCATAAATTATAAATATCGGACGATTTTGATTGTTATTGGCCCTACGAAGTGCTGTAATTTGTCATTCCCGTGCCTTGTTGGGTAAACAGCCTCTTCGCAGACATTGTTCAATATATGTTCATATGGCTACACATAGATCAATTTTCCAAAAGTGAATTGTCGGGTATACTACTTGGTTTCATCCTTGCCGAAATTCTTTTTCCAAAAATTAATGTTCGAGTATACTACTTGGTTTTATCCTTGAAGAAATTTTATATTACATCAATCCGATAAAAAGTCCCAATCGAATTTAAGTACTTTGAATTTGGTAGTTGGATTGGTGGAGGGTAGAAAATGGTACGACGATTATTTCACTTATAGCCTTCCCACGGGTTCGCCCTGATCGTCTAAGAGAAGAGCCCGTGAAAAGACCTCTGGAAAACCGACCTTGGCACAAACTACTTCCGCAGAACAAGATACTGCTAAGAAACCACCAAAATAACCCATGATAGTAGTAGTGAAATGGCTGCTAGACATATCCGGACCTTAAAACTAAATGGAGCAAAATGGGCTCGTGACAACAGTTCCGACATCGAAGACTAGAACCCTCGAGGGGGCGTCAGAATGAAAAAAGAGCTGAGTTACCATCAATCAGTACAACTAAAGGCAAGGGTGGGCCCTGATCGTCAATAAGGACAGCGTGTAAGAAATGAGCGAGGGATTCCTACTCAAAAAGAACCTTCAAGGGAATGACATGATGAAAAGGTAATATCAACTGGAACCTTTGAGAGGATGTCAGAATGAAGAGAGATCCGAGTTACCATAAATATGTACCAAGGAAGTTTCAGTCCCGATCGTCAAGATTCCTACCATAAATTCCTGCGTAAAGAACCAAGGATATATACTCAACAAAAAACTTCGAGGCATGATGAAAAGGGATCCATGGTACCATCAACCGAAGAACAGGTAAAAGGCTTCATAAAACAAGCCAGGGATTTTTATTCAACCTAAACCTTGGTACCGCCATAAATAAAACGAATGACATCAGTTCTGAAATTCGGAGAAGGATTGTGATGGCCAACAGATGCTACTATGGTCTAAGTAAGCAGTTTAGAAACAAGGCCACCTCCCGCCAGACCAAACGCAAGCAGATGAGGCAGCTCTTGGGGTGTTTGAGAGAAAAATTCTCCGAAAGAATGAACCACGAGCTTTACAATTTACACGCGGACATCGACATAGTCAGTCGTAATGAGCTGCAGCGACTACGGTGGCTAGGCCATGTTGTGCGGATGAATGAAAATGCCCCATCTCAAAAGGCATATAAAAATGAGCCTACTGATGGTTCCCGCAGAAGGGGAAGGCCACGAATTAGATGGAAAGACCAAGTAGAAAACAACATCTTGGAACGTGTTCTTCCAAATTGGTGGACTTGCGCACAAGACCAACGCGCTTGGAAATCTTTTTTAACCTCGGCTGATGGAGCAACCGTTCTGTAACAAACCAGCCAAGTAAGTAAGTAAATCTTCGAGGGGACATCAGAATGAAGATAGATCCGAGTTTTCATCAGCAAGTACAAAGAAAGACAAAGGTGATTCCATATCGTCAATAAGGAGAAACGGTAACCGGAACCAGCCTCGGAAAGCAGTAATCCCTACTCAGTCAGAACCTTCGAGGTTATGACATGATTTATAGTAATTCGCGGCACCATCAACAGGCGAACCGGCCTTTCAAAAGGAACCAGAGATCCATACTAAATCCGAGCCTATGAGAGAACGTCAGTATGAAAAAAATCCTTGGTATCAACCAGTGGACAGGAATGCAAGGACCAGTCCAGATCGTCAGAAAGGAGGGTAGGCAAAAGGAATCTGAAGAGGACACAGATATATTTACTCAACTAGAAACTTCAAGGAGCCTTTAGATGGGAATATTCGTGGCACCATCGATCAGCGCAATTGAAAGCAAGGATGTGTCCATATCATAAACATTTTAAAGATCGCAAAAAAACATCTGTAAATGCCACTGTAGAAACCCAGAACCAGGATTATGACAGTGAAACAACAGTTCGTCAAGTCCTAAGTATAAAACGAAGTGGCAAGCGCGAAACAGGATTTTCTCGCAGTGCCGACATTGGCGATGAGAAGGTGAAAGCCAATTATTTTATTACGACACAAGGGTTCTAGAATTAAAGAATTATACGGATGACTATGTCCGATGTTGCGGATAACCGACGAGCGACCGATCCGATTGTAGCCTGAGCAATTTATTGGGAAAACCTTTTTGGGCATTGATCCCGTTTGAAAGACTGTAAACCGGCTCTCTTAGGCTGCCAGTAGGAAAAATATTATAACGGATTCGGATATTTATAAATAACCGTTCAACAAATATAAAAGTAAGCATAAAATGGATGACCCGTGAATTAAATTGAAATTGAGATCCGCGGCTATACGGATCTCAATAGTGATTACATATCATTAATCACTGAGGACGATGAAAAGTTGATAAAAGACCTGATATGTTAACCACAACATACGTGGGCGATAAACAGCTTTCAGCCGTATAAATCTGCAGGACCAAATTCGACTTGGTTGAGTTCCTAGATATTGGAAAAACTAAACAACAAAAACTAAAAATGTATATCTATCCATTCCGCAATCAAAGAAACATCTGTCCTCGAATCTTACGGAGTGGATTCTTTACAAACAGAATTCATATATTGACGAAAGTTCCGTACGGAAAACTGTCAATAGAGATATACCACATATATAGGCGATTTCTCCCTTGTTTTAGCTACTGCTGATAATTGAAAGCAAGGATGTGTCCATATCATAAACATTTTAAAGATCGCAAAAAAAACCTCTGTAAATGCCACTGTAGAAACCCAGAACGAGGATTATGACAGTGAAACAACAGTTCGTCAAGTCCTAAGTATAAAACGAAGTGGCAAGCGCGAAACAGGATTTTCTCGCAGTGCCGACATTGGCGATGAGAAGGTGAAAGCCAATTATTTTATTACGACACAAGGGTTCTAGAAGTAAAAAATTATACGGATGACTATGTCCGATGTTGCGGATAACCGACGAGCGACCGATCCGATTGTAGCCTGAGCAATTTATTGGGAAAACCTTTTTGGGCATTGATCCCGTTTGAAAGACTGTAAACTGGCTCTCTTAGGCTGCCAGTAGGAAAAATATTATAACGGATTCGGATATTTATAAATAACCGTTCAAAAAATATAAAAGTAAGCATAAAATGGATGACCCGTGAATTAAATTGAAATTGAGATCCGCGGCTATACGGATCTCAATAGTGATTACATATCATTATAAACTCCGAACTGAGGACGATGAAAAGTTGATAAAAGACCTGATATGTTAACCACAACATACGTGGGCGATAAACAGCTTTCAGCCGTATAAATCTGCAGGGCCAAATTCGACTTGGTTGAGTTCCTAGATATTGGAAAAACTTAACAACAAAAACTTAAAATGTATATCTATCCATTCCGCAATCAAAGAAACATCTGTCCTCGACTCTTACGGAGTGGATTCTTTACAAACAGAATTCATATATTGACGAAAGTTCCGTACGGAAAACTGTCAATAGAGATATACCACATATATAGGCGATTTCTCCCTTGTTTTAGCTACTGCTGATAATTGAGTTAATGATTTCATTCAGTTGATAACTGGTAAATTTCTGACAAAGCGAGGTGCATTCGTAATTTTGTCAAACTGGGTACAAGCCTTTGAGTCAAACCCACGAAGACAGAATTATCAATCTGAATTAGGAAACATAATATCTCAAAATTCCCTTTTCCAATGATTCCGATGATTCCCTCGACGGTTCTTCTATACTAACCAATGCAAATCTATACATCCTGGTAAGTAATTACATATCTCCCTAACTCTTCTCCCAAGATTTCAGTACAATTATTCCTGACAGGGAAACTTGAACAAGCGGATCACAACCTTTAAAGTATCTGTCAATATATACAGATGGTATAGTTTATATTGATACAGTTCTTTACTAAGAGAAAGTCCGATCTAAAGATTGACGAATCTGTTCGTCCCCTTATTTTTGTAGGAAACATCCGCAAGACTTACTGCGAGAAAGATGGCTTGAACTGTTAGGGTGCAGAACTTCAAATTCCATCTGGCTGAAATTTTTACGGTTTCTTTCAATCATATCAAACGTCTCTGATTGAAAAAAAAAACTGTTAACTGACATCTTATAACCCAGCCTATCCTACATCCTACCGAATAGTACAATATTTTTGCGTATACTTCAGAATTAGTAATACAAGGCGTATCTCAAATCGATATATACGGTTCCATTCGAATTCGGTCATTTTCCTATTATTATTATATTTTAAAAATATATTAATATTTGTCTTGTTTGTAATTTCCACCTCAGACCCACTGTCTTTAAAAGCTAATATTGCAACAACATTTTTTTCGACCTCCTTTTCACGTTGTCGAAAAAACACACAAAAACCATCCATCAAATTATTTTGTTGCAAAATGTCAATTTTGAAAATGATAAACATCAGTTCACGAGCAGAATAAATATGAAATGACAGTGTTCCAGGGGCTATTCATTATGAAACTGGCCACGGCCGCGTGTTGTGGTCCTTCAGTCATCCTGAACGTCAATAACTGCTACTACTACATAATGGTGTGGTGGTTTGCTCCAATTTTGTTTTTCTTGTTCAGTGTGGTGTACTTTGCTTTTAACTTTTTCAGTAACCGTAACAATTGTAGGTAGTTAAGTTCCTGGGCTTTTTTTTTTTTGTGGCGTCAGGATACAAAAGATACAATTCGAAAGTATCGAGTGAATGAATGTCTGCCTGCCTAGTAGTCAGTTTGTCTGTGTCAATTCTAATCAACTGTTTATTAGAGGTTAAAAACAATTGTTAAAACGTATTGTGATTGAGAGAAATACGCGGCAATATCGAACATTTGCCATGTTGTACGAATTGTTAATGTGCACGCACACGCTTTCGTTCACACACATACACAGGGTGAGAGACACAAAGGGACCCGGGCTTTGAACGAACGCACGCACCCATCTTAATTAATTTAACACGAAATCAGTCAACCGATAATCGACAAAATGATCTACTCGTGTTCAACGAACTAACGTTTGGTCGATTGGTTAGTTGGCTGGCTGGCTAGTAGGTTGTTGAATGGCTGTAATACATGCAACCGAACGCAGGCATTTAAATACAGGAAGACAATGGATAACAACAATACACTACAACAATCTGGTCGTAACTAGTACATATACAAGAAAGTAAAATAGGGATTTAATAATAGATATACATTTGGAACACCAGCTCGTTTTTAACCTGTATGATAATGACCCAAATTGTGGGTATATGTAGCTGATTATGGGATACCCTACCCAGATTAAGAAAACTACTTATTTAAGCATTTAAGGTAGCCCTTTAAAAAAATTATTTAAAAAATCCACGCCTTAGATAGTCCTTGGAAAAATTGATTTAAAAAATCCACGCCTTAGATAGTCCTTTGAAAAAAATTATTTAAAAATCCACGCCTCATATAGTCCTTGGAAAAAATTATTTCAAAAATCCACGCCTCATATCCACCCCTCAGATAGTCCCTGGAAAAAATTATTTCATAAATCCACGCCTCATATAGTCCTTGGAAAAAATTATTTCAAAAATCCACGCCTCATATAGTCCTTGGAAAAAATAATTTAAAAAATCCACGCCTCATATAGTCCTTGGAAAAAATAATTAAAAAAATCCACGCCTCATATAGTCCTTGGAAAAAATAATTTAAAAAATCCACGCCTCATAGAGTCCTTGGAAAAAATAATTAAAAAAATCCACGCCTCATAGAGTCCTTGGAAAAAATAATTAAAAAAATCCACGCCTCATATAGTCCTTGGAAAAAATAATTGAAAAAATCCACGCCTCATATAGTCCTTGGAAAAACTTATTTCAAAAATCCACGCCTCATATAGTCCTTGAAAAAAATAATTTAAAAAATCCACACCTCATATAGTCCTTGGAAAAAATAATTTAAAAAATCCACGCCTCATATAGTCCTTGGAAAAAATAATTTAAAAAATCCACGCCTCATATAGTCCTTGGAAAAAATAATTTAAAAAATCCACGCCTCATATAGTCGTTGGAAAAAATTATTTAGAAAATCCACGCCTCATATAGTCCTAGGAAAAAATTATTTAAAAAATCCACGCCTCATATAGTCCTTGGAAAAAATATTTAAAAAATCCACGTCAATATCTAGTCCTTGGAAAAAATTATTTAAAAAATCCACGCCTCATATAGTCCTTAGAAAAATTATTTAAAAAATCCATGTCTCATATAGTCCTTGGAAAAAATAATTTAAAAAATCCACGCCTCATATAGTCCTTGGAAAAAATAATTAAAAAAATCCACGCCTCATATAGTCCTTGGAAAAAATAATTGAAAAAATCCACGCCTCATATAGTCCTTGGAAAAAATAATTTAAAAAATCCACGCCTCATAAAATAGTCCTATGGAAAAAATAATTAAAAAAATCCACGCCTCATATAGTCCTTGGAAAAAATATTTATAAAATCCACGCCTCATATAGTCGTTGAAAAAACATTCTTTATAAAATCCACGTCTCTTATAGTCGTTGAAAAAATATTTATAAAATCCACGCCTCATATAGTCGTTGGAAAAAATTATTTCAAAAATCCACGCCTCATATATTCGTTGGAAAAAATTATTTAAAAAATCCACGCCTCATATAGTCGTTGGAAAAAAATTATTTAAAAAATCCACGCCTCATATATTCGTTGGAAAAAATAATTTAAAAAATCCACGCCATAGTCGTTGGAAAAAATTATTTAAAATATCCACGCCTCATATAGTCCTTGGAAAAATTATTTAAAAAATCCACGCCTTTTGTAGTCCTTGGAAAAAATAATTAAAAAATCCAAGCGTTATTATACCCTACTATATACACTGTGGTGCAGGGTATTATGTATTTGTGCATATATTTGTAACAGGCAAAAGGAAACGAGATAGACACATGGTTCCTTTTGAGAATATGCATGGAATTACTTTCTGAGTCGATAAATGCATGTACGTTCATCCGTCCGTCAACAAAGTACAGGTCGCATTTATGATCCAAATTGGATGAAATTTGGCGAAGGTCACTTATTCGGTCCAAAGAAGAACCCTATAGAAATTGGTTCAGATTTAGATATAGCTCCCATATATTTATATATCTTCCGATTTATATATCTTTCGCCCTATATATATCTTTCGATTTGCACGAAATTTGGCATAGCGTAATGAATTAGGTCTGAAATGATATATGTTAAGTTTCGTGAAAATCAATTCATATTTAAATATAGCTCCCATATATATTTTCATCTGATTTAATGTAAATGGCGCGGCAGAGTACCTATATATCATTCGATTTGCACCAAATATCACACAACATAACGAATTAGGTCTAGAATGATGTGTGTTAAGTTTCCTGGATATCGGTCCAGATTTAGATATAGTTCCCATAAATATCTTCGTCCGATTTAATGTAAATGGTACACCAAAACCCCTATATATCTTTCGATTTGCACGAAATTTGGCACATCGTACTGAATTAGATCTAGAATAATATGTGTTAAGTTTCGTGAAAATCGAATCAGATTTATATATAGCTCCCATATATATTTTCGTCCGATTTAATGTAAATGGTGCACCAAAGCCCCTATATCTCTTTCGATTTGCACGAAATTTGGCATAGCGTAATGAATTAGGTCTAAAATAATATATGTTAAGTTTCGTGAAAATCAGTTCAGATTTTAATATAGCTCCCATATATATTTTCATCCGATTTAACGTAAATGGTGCGGCAGAGTACCTATATATCTTTCGATTTGCACCAAATATCACACAGCATAACGAATTGGGTCTAGAATGATGTGTTGTTAGTTTCCTGAAATCCGGTCCAAATTTAGATAAAACTCCTATATACATTTTAGTCTGATTTAATGTAAATGGTGCACCAAAGTCCATATATATCTTTCGTACTGAACTTAGTATAACCTAGAAGTTAAATATGCACCGAACTCCCCAGGTGGGTCCGATTGGCACAAAATTTTGCACAACTTATTGAAGTAATTATGAGATAACGTGTAGCAAGTTTTTTTGAAATCGGTTTAGATTTAGATATAGTTCCTATATATAGTTTCGTTAGATTTTAAGTAAAAGGTGCACCAAATACCCAAAGTTATATAATTTACATAACCTAGAATGTGGAAATTTTTATTAAAATCGGTTCAAATTTGGATAGAGCTACCACACAGATTTTCTCCCGATTTTAAGTAAATGATGCACCGAGAACTGAAAATGTTGTCGATATTCTGCGACAAGTTTTGATGAAATCGGCTTAGATTTCGATATAGCTTAGATATTTCGTCCGATTTTAAGTAAATGGTGCACCAAACTCCTCATGTTTATCAGATATGTGTCCAAATAATCAACGGGTGTCCGATTGATATATGCATTAAATTTATTTACATAATTTTGACCAATTGTAAGATGCAACTCTATATATTACCAAATGAAAAATTTCATTTTACTGATGCTTCAAAAATGCGACTTATTTTGAATATACCCAAAGTGGTGAAGGGTATCATATAGTCGGCCCCGTCCGACTTTACTACTTTCCTTACTGGTGTAGTCCTTGGAAAAATTATTTAAAAAATCCACAACTCATATAGTGCTAATTATTTAAAAATCCACGCCCGATATATTCAATTAAAAAAGTTATTCAAAAAATCCCCACCATAGATAACCTCTTTCCCCTCTCCCTCATCCTTTTGACAAATTTTATTGGAATTATTGCTACAAATCCTAATCTCCCACAGAAACATTATTAATAACATAGTCCCATCTGGCTACCCTAACAGAATTTTAATTTCATTTCGAATACAAAAGTGTACAAAAGTCTTGTTGTTGTTGTTGCTGCTGTTGCTGGTTTTTGGACTATAGACCATTTTGTTACTAATGTTACTCTATTCGAACGCACTGATTAGAATTCCAATGTGACAATTTATTATTATAACAACAATGTGCCGACGACACAAAACCCGGAGACAGAGGACAAAAGGTTGCAACAACGACAACGGCAAAAACGGTCAACAAAAGCATCAGTAGGAACAAAAACAACAAACCAACAGTTTGTAGCAACAAACTGAACATCATTGAAAGAATGAATGAACTGTGCGAACGTACGAACTGACCTGACAAATGATGTAGGCGTTGTCCATTGATTAGCAAAAAGGATTTATTCATTTATTGGACAACAAATGATGATTATAATGTCAAATAAAATTGAATGTCCATAGATAGATGTATGGTGGTTCTGGTTTTAAATTGGCATTCAATGTCGTTAATTATTTGAATCAGATAATTTTCTGATTTATATAATTTGTGAATTTAAATAATTGTAATTGGTCAGACCAAAATTGATTTTTATTGAAATAATTGCCAATTTTTTATGTTCAAACCCACACGTTGGTACGGGATATTGTATGTCACGAACACACGTTGATTATTTGGTGCACAATATGGATGAGGTCGGTCGAAAATATATATGGGACCTATATCTGGTATTTGGTGCACCATTTATATAAAATGTGCCGAAAATATATACAAGAGATACGTACAAATATAAGTCGATTACTACCAATCTATTCTTACCTTATTGTATAACCATTTCAGTACGTTGCGCAAACTTTTGTGCTATTCGGACAAACCTCAAAACTACACATACTCCAGTCTGTACTTGATTCAGTACGCAGTGCACAATTTTATAGTTATCGGACATATCGTGTGACGTAGGTATTTGCTGCAAAATTTAAATAAAATCAGAGAAAAATATATAGGGGAGTTATATCTAAATCTGAAGCGAAGCAAATCTTGGGACTTTGGTGCACCATTTACATGAAATCGGACATAAAATTTAAAACCATTTCAAAACCAGTAAGGAAAGTAGTAAAGTCGGACGGAGCCGACTATATGATACCCTTTACCACTATGGGTATATTAAACAGGACTATTAGCATGAAATTGGATGAAATAAAATATGTGATATTTATCTAAATGAGAATCTACCTAGATCTATCCATAAAGTATGTAAATCGACTTCAAACAAATATAAATAGGTCATCCGTTTTGCTATGTCTGTATTTCTAGAAAACGCAACTATATAATTTTATGCTCAATTTTGTACGATGTGCAAACTTTGATGTTAATCTGACTAACATGAAGAGTTCGATGCCCAATTTACTTGAAATCGGGCGAAAATATATATGGTGCGTCAATTACTTAAAATCAATCTATAATAAAAAGGGCTATATCCATCTAAATCTGGACCCATTTTCACGAAACTTGGCAGACATCATTCTAGACCTAAATGATTAGGCTGTACCAAATTTCGTGCAAATCGAAAGATATATAGGGACTTTGGGGCACCATTTACATGAAATCGGACGAAACTATATATGGGAGATATATCTAAATCAGGACCGATTTTCATGAAACTTGGCAGACATCATTCTAGGCTCAATTAAGTACGTTATGCCAAATTTCGTGCAAATCGAAAGATATATAGGGACTTTGGGGCACCATTTACATGAAATCGGACGAAACTATATATGGAAGCTATATCTAAATCGGACCGATTTTCTCGAAACTTGGCAGACATCATTCTAGACATAAGTGATTAGGCTGTACCAAATTTCGTGCAAATCGAAAGATATATACGGACTTTGGTGCACCATTTATATGAAATCGGACGAAACTATATATGGGAGCTATATCTAAATCTGGGCCGATTTTCTCGAAAGTTGGCAGACATCATTCTAGGCTCAATTCAGTACGTTATGCCAAATTTCGTGCAAATCGAAAGATATATACGGACTTTGGTGCACCATTTATATGAAATCGGACGAAACTATATATGGGAGCTATATCTAAATCTGGACCGATTTTCTCGAAAGTTGGCAGACATCATTCTAGTCCTAAATGATTAGGCTGTACCAAATTTCGTGCAAATCGAAAGATATATAGGGACCGTTTACATTAAATCGGTTAAATATATATATGGGAGCTATATCTAAATCTGAACCGATTTTTCCCAATTTCAATAGGGTTCGTCCTTGGGCCGAATAAGTGACCTATGCCAAATTTCATCCAATTCGGATCATAAATGCGACCTGTACTTTGTTTACAATTCAACATGGACATACAGACTGACGGACAGACGGACGGACGGACATGCATAAATCGACTTAGAAAGTGATTCTATGTATATTCTCAAAAGGAACCATGGGTCTATCTCGATTATTTTTCCTGTTACAAACATATGCACAAAGACATAATACCCTGTACCACAGTGTGGTGAAGGGTATAAAAAAAATTTGTCTATTAAGCCATTTAAACCAGTAAAGTCGGATGGGTATATTACAAGAATGCATCCTAACAAAAGGTCCATTAACATGAAATTGGATGAACTAATTTATGTGACCTTTATCTTAATATGAACCGACTTAGATCAATCCATAAACATGGGCAAACACATATGAGAGTTATATCTAACTCTGAAACGATTTTCAAGAAATTTTACACACATCATACTAGACTCAATCCCGTATGCTATGCCAAGCTTCGCTTAAATCGAAAGATATATAGGAATTTTGGTATACCATTTACATTATAAAGGGCGAACATATATATGGGAGCTATATCAAAATCTGAACCGATTTTCAAGAAATTTTACACACATCATTCTAGACTCAATTCAGTACGCTATGACATATTTTATGGAAATCGACGGATATATAGGGACTTTGGTAAACCATTTACCTAAAATCGGTGAAAAATATATATGGGATCTATATCCAAATCTGAACCGATTTTCAAGAACATTTACACACATCATTCTAGACTTAATTTAGTACGCTATGACAAATTTCATTGAAATCGAAGGATATATAGGGACTTTAGTAAACCATTTACCTAAAACCGGGCGAAACTATATATGGGAGCTATATCAAAATCTTAACCAATTTTCACGAAACTTAGCAGACCTCATCCCAGACTTAATTCAGCACGCTATGACAAAATTCGGGCAAATCGAATGATTTTTAGGGTCTTTTGTGCACCATTTACCTAAAATCGGGCGAAACTATATATAAGAGCTATATCTAAATCTGAATCGATTTTTAAGAAATTTTACACAAATCATTTAAGGCTCAATCCAGTACGCTATGCAAATCGGACCTGAAGTCGGACGAAACTATATATGGGAGCTATATGTAAATCTGAACCGATTTTCTCCAATTTCATAAATGCGACCTGTACTTTGTTAACAAAAATACATTAACGAACAGACGGACGTACGGACATGCGTAAATCGACCCAGAAGATGATTCTATGCATATTCTCAAAAGGAACCATGGGTCTATCTCGATTCTTTTGACTGTTACAAACATATGCACAAAGACCCTGTACCACAGTGTGGTGAAGGGTATAAACACTCAGAAACAAAAACACACCATAAAAGGAATAATAAATGGACCCACAAAGCCATCGATTGAACTGGGAATAATGTAATCGGTCAAGATGTTTCACGAACGAAGTCAATAATCCTATTTCATACCAGAGTCAGATATGTACTTCTTATACCCTAAACAACAATGTAGTAGGGGTATTATAGCTTTATATGGCCCCAAGTTTGCAACCCCAAGAAATATTGGTCGTAGACTCGCCTTATAGACCTAAAACTGTGTGTCACCCTGTCTTTCCGTCTATCCATTATAATATGTGAACACAATATAGGCCACAATTATGAACCAATCTTCACGAAATTGTACGGTTCGGGCCAAGGAATATTGTTTTTGGTAAAGATGCGTTAATATTAAAGAGATGAAAAGGACCAATAACTTTATTTCTCTATGTTTTTTGGAGTGCTCTAGAGGCCACAATTATGACCCGAATATTACGGAATTTTACAATTTTCTTTTCATGGCATCGGACAATATTTAGCAGGTCAAATGGATCCAGATTATTGTGTGAAAAATCACAACATTTTTATTTTATGGCGTATATTATTACTCTTGAAGGACACAGACCCGAGTAAAGGTAGGACATAGTATATCCAGGATTAGTGGTTGCCCTTTAAATTGATACCAATTATATTGCACTCCGATATGGGAGTTATAGGTAAATCGCGAAATATTACCCAGGCTCGTAAAATAGATTTACAGTGGTAGTTGTGGTGGGTATCATATGGTCGGACTATACTACTCCTCTCACAATCGTCACGAAATTTTGCCTGTAGGGCCTGTTCGGACCAAATAAGACCCATATTGTGTATGTAAATGATCGCGTAATATTTAGGGAATGAAATGAACAAAAAACTTTATTTTCTTCGTTCGCTCCAGAGGCGATAGGGATTGTGGAGAATGAATAAGCATGACTGTTTATCAATATTTAGCGTGTCAAATGAACCTAGACATCTGTATGAAAAATGCCGACATTTACATACTATGCGTATATATTTAAGCCTGAAGGATATAGATCCGAGATGTTGATAGTATATCCAAAAGGAGTGGAGGGATGTGCAGCGGGGTTGCCCACAGGGTTCCATTTGTGGTCCATGTATATGGAACCTTATGATAGATCCGCTGTTGTGGGAGTTAGCTGCTTCCTTCAAGGTCTGTGCATATGCGGATGACTTCCTCATCATGATTGAGCAAAAAATCGTGGTGAGCAAGCTAAGCAGATTGTGCAGGCTTGGAGTGACCGAGTTGGAGTGCTGCTGAAAGGCAGGTTGGCACGCAGTCGTCCTCCCTGCATTCGAGCTGGTGAACGCGGCATAAAGTATTCGTGTACTGCTAAATATCTCGGAATAACAGTGTCAGAGCGTTTGAATTTTCTTCCACACTTCGATCGGTTGAAAAAGAAGCTGACAACGGTCGTTGGGACCATCAGGCGTGTTTTGCGGACTGATTGGGGCTTGAGTAGGCGTTCTGTGCGAATCACATATGGTGGGATTTTTGTTGCCTGCGCAACTTATTGTGCACCTATATGGTACAGAACTGCCTCTTCTGTCTTTGGGCAGAATAAGCTCCTTTCGTGTCAGCGGGGCGTCATGTTAGCGTGCTTGCCAGTGTGTCCAACTGTTTCAACAGAGGCGTTCCAGGTGCTGCTTGGCGCCGCGCCGCTTGATCTTGAAGTGAGATGTAGGGTTATTATGTACAAGCTTAAGCGTGGTTTGCTGTTGGATGAGGATGATTGACTCAGGCCTTCTGATTTGGTGGATGGGGAGAGTAGGCTGTACAGCATAATCCTTCGGGATTGTGTTGTTGATAGGTGGAGGACAAGGTGGACGAACAGTGACAAAGGGAGGGTGACGTACGAATTTATTCGTGACGCAACGTTCGTAGTGGACCGGCCAGACTTTCGCTTCGGCTTAAGTACTGGTTTCTTACTGGTTTCTCAATGTTTTTCTGCATAAGAGAGGCCTTGCCCAGACCGATTTATGTGGGTGCGGGATGACTGAGTACTGGAAGCATGTACTGACGGAATGCTGTTACTATGACGACATTATAGATTTAGCAAGTATGGGTATATCGAAAGGAGGGGCGGGATAGGGCTCATGAAGACGATCGGACCTTTAGTTGTTTAAGTAGTTTTGCTCGTGAAGCATTTAGGAGATGGACAGTACTTAGCGGAGGTGGTCCTCGTGCATAGCCCCCTTGCAGTTGGGTTTGGTCGGTTGCACCGGGTGGTGGTGGGTTGGTGCGCCGGTTGGCGTTGGTGCGGTTGTACATATGGTCGGAAGTCAACAGGCTTTGTGCAAAGGAAATGATTGTTATTTGTTCATTTGAGAATATGCATAGAATCACTTTCTGATCCAGCCTGATTTATGCATGTCCAATTGGTACAGCACTTTGGTGCTGGTGCGCTGGTGGGCGCATATCCGCCTGTCCGTATGTCCGACTGTTGGTGTTAAATTGTAAACAAAGTACAGGTCGCACTTATAATACGGTTTGGATGAAATTTGGTACAGCTCATTTGTTTGGCCCGAGGACGAACCCTGACGTCCAACAATATTTATTTGCCGGAGACATTTTCTGATAAAGCTGTCAGAGATCCGACATCGGAGATCGGCGGACCTTTTTGTGGGTACTACTCTCTAAAAAAATAAAATACAAAATTACACACACACACTTAGGTTCAAAAACTTAACAAACAGAAAATTAATCACGACAATTGTATAACTTTACCTTATAACATGGTCCTATATAAAACAATTTCTTGGGAAAAGCTTTGTATTCACCAGGAAACGGCAATGACAAAATTGGCTTCGTTTTGTCCTAAAATAGGACCAATTGTAATGATTTTTTGTAAGAAGATGTTTTAACCAATTAAAATCCAAAATAACAAATTACAGTCCATTCAATTGAAAACGTTCCATAAATCCCTCAATTCCAGAAAAAATTCCACATAATTATATCACATTTCCATCAATTGGTTTTAAATATTCCAAAAATAAAACTTATTTTGCATAGTTCGCCAAGCAAATCAAAATAACAAACATCCACTGGTCGCGTTTCACAATAAAACAAAGAATGCTCTTTCATCTTGTCTTCTGAAACCCATCAACGTTAACATAGTCAGGAACAACAACCACGAATATTCACAATATCAACTCCACCAACTGTAACAGCCATGCCCCCAAGCACGAGTCACATAACTCCAAACAAACTCCCACCAACAAGAGAACAAGTGAATGCTTATGGAAATGATATGAGATGTCGGAGTACAAGGACAAAAACGGCACAAAGTCAAGGAAACACAACAGGGCACACAAAGTGAAAAGAAAGTTCAACAGGAATCGGCAACAGCAAAAAAACTGAAAGACAACAACAAAATACAGCTCTATGTAACATGACAACAAATTTGGAATGTATGGGCGGGCGGATGTAACATGAAACAAGATGCTTGACCGCATCCAGAAGCCAATGCCAGTAACACCAACGCCACCACCACCAGCTAGCTCATCATCAACACCACCATACTGTCCTTACAGTCCCAACAATGGCACACAAAGCATCAACTACAGGTCGCAAAGGATAACTTTGATTAATCTTGTGTCCCTACTTTTGTCGGCATCATCGGCGAGTAGAAAGGCCCTGCCAAAGCATCAGCGACCAGCAGCGGCCAAGCAAACAACAGAACACAAACCAATTCAACCCACGGATAGTGACTATAACAATGGTGATAATAATGACCATGCTTCTACTGCAGATGGTGGCTGTGGCGACAATGACAATGATGTTGTGGCCCCGCTGTTTTGTGGAATCTTCAGAAATGAATGAATGCATACGGCAAGTTGGTATTAGTAGTAGATGATCTCCGGATGTTAAAGTACACTTGTTTGACTTGGTGATGGTTGGTTGGTTGGTTGTGGGTGGACAAATGCGTATTTGTCAAATGGGACTACATTTCCCATGCTTGGTTGGTGTGAATGTGAACAGAAGAAGAAGAGGTCGTACACAAAAAATCAGGCTATGCTTTAAATACCCTAAGGTGTTACCATGAATTTCAAAATTGACTACACAATATTCAATTAAAAATTCATCACAATGAATGAATATTCATCACATTACTGTTAAAAGGAAACAGTTAAAGTTCGGCCGATAATGGACTGACCTTGAAAAATTAATTTTTTTATAGTCCTTGAAAAACAAATATTTTGAGAAACCCACTTGAAAAACTTATTTTAAAAAAATTCACGCTGTGCCAAATTTAGTGCAAACCGAAAGATATATAGGGACTTTAGTGGACCATTTTCAGAAATCGGACGAAACTATATAGAGCTATATTTAAATCTGAACCGATTTACTCGAAACTTAACACATGTCATTCAAGACTCAATTCAGTACAGTATACAAAATTTCGTGTAAATCAAAAGATATATAGAGACTTTGGTGCACCATTTACATAAAATCGGAAGAAACTATATATAAGAGCTATATCTTAATCTGAACCGATTTTCACGAAACTTAGCATACATCATTCTAGGCCTAATTCAATACACTGTGCGAAATTTCGTGCAAATAGAAATATATTTAGGGACTTTGTTGCATCATTTACCATAAATCGGACAAAAATATATACGGGAGCTATATCTAAATCTAAACAGATTTTCACGAAACTTAGATATATAGTGACTTTGGTGCACCATTTACATGAAATCGGACGAAACTACATATGGGAGCTATATCAAAATCTAGACCGATTTTCACGAAACTTGACAGACATCATTCTAGGCTCAATTCAGTACGTTATGCCAAATTTCGTGCAAATCGAAAGATATATAGGACATGGACAGACGGACATGCGTAAATCGACTCAGAAAGTGATGGACAGATATTTGAACCAATAAAAACTATACGCATGACCTATATACGCATGATCAATAAAAACATTGCATGTCAATCAGGCAGACTTGAATTTTTGGTGTAACATTTGTATGAAGTCCGGCAAAATGTTATATGGGAGATATATGTAAATCTGAACCAATTCCATCAAAATTCCATACACATCAAACTCGACTTTATTCAGTATGCTGTGCAAATTTTTGTTTAAATCGGACCAATATTGGGAGTTTGGTGCACCATTTGTATAAAATCGGACAAAACTATATATGGAAGCTATATATATATCTGGACCGATTTCAACAAAACTTCACAGATGTCAAACTGGACTAAATAACGTACGATGTGCATCGTACGTACGATGTCCCCATCGGGCAAATATTCTCAGTTTTGTGCACCATTTACGTAAAATCGGACGAAACTATATATGGGGGCTATATCTAAATCTGAACCGATTCCAATAAAACTTCGCATAAATCAATCTGGACATAATTCAGTATTCTGTGTAAAATTTTGTCTCAATCGGAACAATATTAGCAGTATAACCCTCTATTGACATAAAATCGGACGAAACTATATATGGGAGCTATATCTAAATCTAAACCGATTTCAACAAAATTTGGCGCATATAAATCTAGACTTGGTGCATCATTTACGTAAAATCGTACGAAACTATATATGGGGACTATATCTAAATCTGAACCGATTCCAACAAAACTTCGCAGGCATCAATCTGGACATAATTCAGTATTCTGTGTAAAATTTTGTCTCAATCGAAACAATATTAGCAATATGGCCCTCTATTGACATAAAATCGGACGAAACTATATATGGGAGCTACACCTAAATCTACACCGATTTCAACAAAACTTGGCGCATATAAATCTAGACCTAATTCATTACTCTATGCAAAATGTTGTCTAAATCGAGCCAATATTGGCAGTATGGTGCACCATTAACATAAAATCGGACGAAGCTATATATGTGAGCTATATCTAAATCTGAAACGATTTTCTCCAATTTCAATAGGGTTCGTCCTGGGCGAATAAAGTAAGTTATGCCAAATTTCATCCAAAGCGGATTATAAATACGACCCGTACTTTGTTCACACAAATACATGGACGGAAAGACGCACGGACATGCATAAATCGACTCAGAAAGTGATTCTATGCATATTCTAAAAAAAAATCCACGCCTCAGTTAGTCATTTTAAAACCAGTGAGCGGAGCACTATAGTAGGACGGGGCCGACCATATGATACCCTACACAATATCCACCAAAATCTATCTTTCTGTGCTTCTATATTCTGAGCATGGAAAATATTTCGCGATATTTGTACCATCTTAACCGACTAGTGGTCAACAAATATAACTAATATTCATTACAGCCCTTCTAATTACTTGTCCAAATTCCCTTCACCGTGGGTTGTGTTGTGATGTTCGGCCTTCAATTGTGGCCGATCTATAGATCGACTCGAAAAAAAACACAAAAAATTCAGTTTTCGTTCCACTTCATCCCAATATTATCTGATCATTACCGAAAATTATAGGCGTTGTCCTTTACCATACCTGGATCCTCATGGAAAATTTCAAAGTGATCAGCGCTATATTTCCGCCTTCTAGTATGGTAATGGTTACTAAATAATATCTGAATACGTAAGCACCACTAAATATTTAAGTGTATCTCCCACATCCGAGTACATGCGTCAATATAATAGGTATCAATTGAAAGCCTGCAGGGATAAATAAATACGCTATAAAATACAAATGTTGTACTTTTTCACATAAAAGTCAGAGACCTTCATCAAAACAGGCATGCTTTTTCTTTGGCCCGACCCCCTCCTCCATTTAAAATTTCATGATGTTTGGGCCAAAATTGCGGTCTCTGGAGCGACCAGAAAAAACGACAAAAATAAAGTTTTTGGTCCATTTCATCCCCTAAATATTATTCGATCTTTACCGAAAACAATAGGGGTCTTCAGTGGCCAGAACCCATCCTACATGCAAAATTTTTTGAAGATTGGTCCATAACTGTGGCCTGTATCGTGTTTACAAATTATAGTGACCCTGACAACATATTTGTGTGAGTATAAAAATCTAGGCCTTAGATGACCCTTAAAAGAAATCCACGGCTCAGAGTCCTTAAACTTTAGAGAAAATTCAGCAACGTCAACTTAGTGTTTTTCTGTAGAATAGCATTTATACAGACCGGCTTAATAGTGTGTGTTCTATAGAAAAATATATATTTGTCTCTTCTACACTGACTACTTTTGAAAATTATTTCTGCTGTTTGTTTATGTGTATGTGTGGGTACTTTGCATCCTTGTTTGTTCCATTCATTCATAAACTCTGTGATGTTCTTTGAGATTTTTACAGTCATGGTCACATGCGTTGTTATTCACGCAAAATATTTCACTTCTCGACTGAGTGCAACCAAGCATGTTTGCCTCTGGAGACAAGTTGGTCCTTAGCTGCTTTCTAACATTGTCTTCCTTAGGTTGTGGCAGGCATCCATTGTCGTGGTCTTCGTCGTCGACGACGACGACAAAATCATTCATTCAGTCTATGATCTTTGTTGTTGATTGTTTACATACAAACACAGTGTTTGTTACAGAAGTGATAGATATTTCGTGGTGGGTGTGTGTGTTTGTTTGTATAGAAACGAGTGTCCAAACAAAGGAGGAAATTGTATGTTTTGTTCTGGATTCACGTATGTGGGTGTTTGTAAGTGCAACGGAGAATGTAAGCTCACATGACCATCTCACCCTCGTCCTCCATATTCATGTAGTGTTAGTTTTTTGTAAACATTAACATTGAGAGACACCAGTGTATCCAAAGTGACAGTGACAACAGCCATGGTTTGGTGAGTTAAGATATGTTGTATATACGTAAAAGTTGTGTTAAGGACGATTAAAGGCCAGCAAAGGGTGAGGTTGCCCATAATGTAGTTAGATAACACAATTTTTGGTGCTTTAGAATGTAGTTTATAGCAATTTGTCCATAGACATAGTCGCACCCAAGAAAATCCTTGAATCGAATAAAGCAAAACAAGGCCTAGACTTTTCTAAAGGTCATTTTCGCACTCTACACCACCATGTAGTAGAGAAAATCTGAGACATGATCTTATACGGTATATTATAGCTGTTGAACCATACAAGGTTTGAATAACATATAGCGGAGTTAGTCCACTTCGTATTCAGAAACTTTATTGGGTGTTTCACTGAACCTTCCGTGTTTCTAATGACGAGAACTGCTAGCCAATGTGAATAAAAAATACATCATTTTATTGAAACTACAGCTAAGAGAAATACGTAGAGAAATAGGAAACTGTTCATTCTGGGAAAAAAACTTCTCCAAAATTTTAGAAATACTTAATATGTGGATTATTAGGCTATACAAAATATTATTTTTCTTTTTAGGGAATAACAGTGAGCTGTTGAAATGTCAAATTACAGTCAATTTCGTTTGCAAGATACTCGAATCACTGAAAATTCTGTCATCCATTTAGTAAGGTATCTTTATAAAGGAGTTATACATAAACCAGTGAGCGCAGTGGTATAGTCGGACGTGGCCAACTATATTATACCCTACGCAACAAACACTGGACTTCAACTTTCTGCGTTGCTATTTTTAGTGACGGGTAAAAATGTGGCAAGGTCCATATCATCACGAACTCCTCTAAGATACACTAGCAATAAAATGTAATTAAAGGATTTTTCCACTTTTTCTGGTAGCCCCCACATAACGGCACACATACATTTTCGATATTTTACGGTTCTTGAGCGCGCTGTTCAACTGAATTCGCTCAAATTTTCTGTAATGGGTTCTTCTTGGGTACAGCAATCCACACACATGTCCTCGATAATGTTAATTGGATACCAGTTTCTTATTTGGTGAACCGATTTTCACGAAACTTAACGGACACCATTCTTGACATAATTCAGTACGCTATGCAAAATATCATTTCTAAATATATGGGAGCTATATTTAAATCTGATCCGATTTTCAAGAAACTAAACACACATCATTCTAGACTTAATTTAGTACACTATGCCAAAATTCGTGCAAATCTAAAGATGTATAGGGACTTCGATACACTATTTTGATTAAATCGGACGAAAATATATATGCGAGGTATATTTAAATCTGAACCGATTTTCCCAATTTCAATAGGGTTCGTCCTTGGGCCTAATAAGTGAGATGTGACAAATTTGATCCAAACCGGAACATAAATGCGACCTGTACTTTGTATACAAGAATACATGGACAGACTGACGATCATACATAAATCGACTAAAAAAGTGAATATATGTATATTCTCAAAAGGAACCATGTGTCTATCTCGTTTCCTTTTGCCTGTTACAAACATATGCACGAAGACAATACCCTGTAGCACAGTGGTGTAAAGAGTATAAAAATTTGACAATCGGACAAACATTGACAGTATGGTGCAAAATATAAATAAATATTCCTTAATTCGATTGAAAATCGCGCTCGAGAACCCGAAAATACCGATAATTGGGGGGGGGGGGGGTATACCTTAAAAGATAGATATTAAGGGACTTTGGTACACCATTTACCTTAAATCGGGTGAAACTATATATGGGAGCTATATCTAAATCTGAACCGATTTTTACGAAACTTGGCACACATCATTCTAGACCTAGTTCAGTAGGCTGTACCAAATTTCGTGCAAATCTAAAGATATTAAGGGACTTTGGTACCTCATTTACATAAAATCGGGCGAAACTATATATGGGAGCTATATCTAAATCTGAACCGATTTTCACGAAACTTGGCACACATCATTCTAGACCTAGTTCAGTAGGCTGTTCCAAATTTCGTGCAAATCGGAAGGTATTTAGGGACTTTGGTACCTCATTTACCTTAAATCGGACGAAAATATGTACGGGAGCTATATCTAAATCTGAACCGATTTTTCCCAATTTCAATAGGGTTTGTCCTTGGGCCAAACAAATGAGCTGTGCCAAATTTCATCCAATTCGGATCATAAATGCGACCTGTACTTTGTTTACAATTTAACATGGACAGACGGACGGACGGACATGCATAAAACGACTTAGAAAGTGATTCTATGCATATTCTCTCTTCTGATCAAATGAATGCTTGACAGTTCGAGATGTTACAATACTATATGGAAAGATATAATAATTTAATTCCATTAAATAGTAACCATTTATAACATCGTATATAGAAATGAAAAACTTCATAAACATCAAACCGCGACTTTCTTCCCTAAGGACATTTGTGGGAAAGACCTAACTTAATTTCACATACCAGCAACGTTATTCATCACTGACACAAAGACCGACACCGCTCCAGCTATGATTTCATCTTCATCCGAAATCCTTTTGTTGGATTTTGTTAGTGACAAAACAATGGCGTAAAGTCATGAGTGTAACTGTGTGTGTGTGTGGGTTTTTGCATTCCGAGTAGAATGTTATACATTTTGTCAGTATGGCATCTACATGTTCCGGTCTTGCGAATAGGAAGTATGTTTTATAGTTACAGTGTTTTGTTTCTTGTTTCTCGCTCAGTTTTCATGCAAACACCCACCAACACACACGAGACGTGCATACATGCACACCCTCTCAACTTTACGACGGTGTTGTCCTTTGATAACATTTTACATCTCACATGTTAGTAACTGATGGTGTTTTTGTTCTTCTTACTTTATTATAGACTACTACTCTGCACATTCTTTGGCAGTGCAACATCAACGAAAACAACAACACTACAACTGCAACAATATTTCACTATGAATATACATTCCAAATTCATAGAATTCTTCAGATTTTCAAGACAAGTTGAACAAAAATTTTGAATTGACTTCCGTAGTGATAGTCTGCACTTCCCTTCTCGTTGTTTAAAGTTTGTAAAAATGCATTCATATGCTGATATTGTTTGAGGTAAGAGGATATGCTTAGTTGGGTTTTGTCGTATTTACAGGGGTTTGAATGAAATGACACTGAGGAGGAAGCAAACTATTTTTCAGTATACAAATTTCGAATATTAAGAATTTCTTGTCATTATCTCAATTAATTCAGGTTTTTTAAGGAATATTTTTGACATGAGGTTAATCTACATTAAATGACTGCAGGAAATTAAACAATGGACCTATAAATATTGATAACAATTATATGACACACAATCCGCACGATAAACCAGTAAGGAAAGTATTAAGATACCCTTCACCACTTTGAGTATATTGTACATATGTATCCTAATAATTGAATGTCTAAGTTCCCTCTTTCTCCAACCTATCCTAACTTTAATTTCATTCGAGCAGATTTAGAGCCGCCTGCGTAACATGGGGAAAAAATTATGGAAAACGATTTATTGATACAAGCTATTCGCTACGCCGCGTCGTTAAAAATATAATCTATATGTGAGAGCTATATCTAAATCTGAACCGATTTTCACGAAAATTAACACACATCTCTCTAGACTTAATTCAGTACGCTATGCCAAATTTTGCGCAAATCGAAGGATATATATGGGAACCTTGGTGCACCATTTACACAAAATCCGACGAAAATATATTTGGGAGATATGTCGAAATCTAAACCGATTTTCCCGAAACTCACCACTAATTATTCTAGACTCAATTCAGTACGCTATACCAAATTTCGTGCAAATCGAAGGATATAAAAGTACTTTGGTACACTATTTACCCAACATCAGACGAAAATATATGGAAGCTATATCAAAATCTAAACCGATTTTCACAAAATTTAACACACATCGTTCTAGACTTAATTCAGTACGTTGTGCCAAATTTCGTGCAAATCGAAAGATATATAGGGACTTTGGTACACCATTTACCTTAAATCGGACGAAAATATATATGGAAGCTATATCCAAATGTGAACCGATTTTAACGAAACTTTGCACACCTAATTTATTACGCTGCGCCTAATTTCGTGCAAATCGAAAGATATATAGGGACTTTGGGCCAAATAAGTGACCGGTGCCAAATTTCATCCAATTCGGATTATAAATGCGACCTGTACTTTGTTTACAATTTAACATCGACAGACAGACGGACGGACGGAACCATGTGTCTATCTCGTTTCCTTTTGCCTGTTAAAAACATATGCACAAAGACATAATACCCTGTACCACAGAATGGTGAAGAGTATAAAAATTGATAGCAGTTATACACAGAGCTGGACTATGCTTTAATTATACCCTTCACCACACTGTGGTACAGGGTCTTTGTTTGTAACAGGCAAAAGGAAACGAGATGGACACATGGTTCCTTTAGAGAATGTGCATAGAATCACTTTTTAAGTCGATTTTCGTCCGATTTAAGGTAAATGGTGCACATAATTATATTTCGATTTGCACGAAATTTGGCACAGCGTACCGAATTATGCCCAGAATGATGTGTGCTAAGTTTCATGAAAATCGGTTCAGCTCCCATATATATTTTTGTCCGATTTAAGTAAATGGTGCACCAATGTCCCTAAATATCTTTCGATTTGCACGAAATTTGGTATAGCGTACTAAATGAAGTTTAGAATGATGTGAGTTAAGTTTCGTGAAAATCGGTTCCGATTTAGATATAGCTCCCATATACATTTTCGTCCGATTTTAAGTAGTTGATGCACCAGAGTCCCTATATATCTTTCGATTTGCACGAAATTGGGCATATCGTACTGAGTGAAGTATAGAATGATGTGTTTTAAGTTTCCTGAAAATCGGTCCAGATTTAGATATAGCTCCCATATACTTATTCGTCCGATTTAATATAAATGGTGCACCAAGTCCACATATATCTTTCGTAATGAACTTAGTATAACCTATAAGTTATATATAAATGCTGCACCGAATTTCCCAGGTTGGTCCGATTAGCACAAAATTTTGCACAACGTCTTGAAGTTATTATGAGATAACGTGTGGCAAGTTTTGTTGAAATAGGTTCAGATTTACATAAAGTTCCTATATATAGTTTCGTCAGATTTTAAGTAAAATGTGCACCAAAGACCCAAAGTTATATAGTTTTTAGCATGTGGACAATTTTTGTTGAAATCAGTTCAAATTTGGATAGAGCTACTATACATATTTTCTCCCGATTTTAACTAAGTGAGGAACCAAGAACTCAAAATGTGGCCGATATTCCGTGACAAGTTTCTATCAAATCGGCTTAGATTTCGATATAGTATAGGTTGCAGAAAGATATCATTATGGGTCCAATGTCATTTTACTGATCCTTAAAAAATGCGACGTCTGTTAAAATTCATATGTTGAATATACCCAAAGTGGTGAAGGTTATCATATAGTCGGCTCGTCCGACTTTACTACTTTCCTTACTGGTTTTTAAAATTTTGTATGGTATGGTTGGAAGACTATTTTTGGTACAAGTTCGAATTTTGTCAAAGATCGTGAACTTCTCTTCAGATTTAGAGTCATCAACGATCCATTAATATGTATGTATACTTATCACCAATACTGCAATTTCCATTTCGTATGTCATGCATTACAATTACTTTAAAATATTAATGAATATTCGCGTTTTCTTAATGTTATGCGTTTTTTATTTATTTGTCATACCGCATTTCATAATTTCAATTAAATATATTTGATTGTATTTCCTGTATTTATTTTACATTTTTTATTATTATTGTAAACTATTTAAAATAATTATATTTCTACGCCTGCTCTTGGCTTTAGGTTTGGGTGATAATATTTCCTATAAATTAATTATAACGTTTGTTTTTTATGACTCAAAATAAAAAACATGCCTTTAACCCATTGAGAAAAAATATGTATTGAGCATTGTGTGTACTTTAACATATGATATGTACATAAGGTCCAGACGTTAATAATTAACAACGGTACAAATACACAATTAATTATCTGAAACTCCAGTGGGATAGGAAATGTGCTAACTTTCATTGTTTTCCCGATACGCTCTACACCATTTGCTCCCACTTCCAATCATGTGTAAGTGGGCCCGCAGGCTATTATGTCCAGTGACAAAACCGGGCAGTCTGCTGATTCCTTATTTCGCTTAGTGTTAAGATTTGCTTCATCTTATCCTCATTTGGGTCTTTCCATTTGAGTCTCCCCATAATTTGTTTGTGTTTTTCACAGTCCCCTCCATATTCCAAAGAATTTTGTGGGTTTCAGTTGCCCATCACCTCAGTTCTAGACGTGTTGTAGTTAAAGGCTTGACATTATTTACATCTGAAGTAGGTCGGTTGGTTCCACTTCTGGCTATCTCGTTTCCTAATACTATGTGGCTCGGTACCCATAATATTCGTAGGAAACCATATTGGAGCAATTATTCATGGTTGTTATGACTTGTTAACTATATGTCATTATATTGATTATATCCTGACCAGAGTTTGCACTAAACCAGCTCAGACACTCAGTTATAGATTTAACCCCCGACTGATTGCATTGTGATCCAAAGCTCTAGTTTATGTTGTCCTCATTATCCTTCATATACATAGAATTTTAAATTTTTTGTCTATTGCCGACGCGCATGCTAGTTTCGTCTTTCTAGCGAAGAGACATATCCCCGTCTGGACCAGATTTACGTTAAGGCCTATCGCCTCGTCCAATTATAGGTGCAGTTTAACACCGTTTCAGCCTTTCTACACAGTTAAGGTCCTTAAAAGACTTTAACTGAGGTGGGATTTGTACTATTTTGCGCTATTCGAATAATTTAATGGTAGTTGCTACTAGCGATCCACATTCAGACGTTCAGGATTCTAGTCCTATTCTTCCACAGAATGTACTAATAGTAAAGCACAAATTTCCAAAACTAACAATTCTTTTATTAATTTCTCTTTTGAGATGAGCTACATGATCGGAGTTGCAATGAAAAGGAAAGCCATAGAGATACTACATTCCCACCACTATGCGAGGCGTTACGCCGTTGGTTAAGCGGCTCATCAGGCATATTGGGCAATGTGGCTTACAAATGTCTTTTCTTGATAAGTTGTATTTATGTCGAAGATTTAATCTGCGTTGTGTAATAGATAATATTTACTTTAAATCGGAAGATAACCGTATCTCGCTATATTAAAACATTGACCCAGAGGACATAGCACATTGAGGACTCTCTGTGAAAATTTACAGTCATTATACCCCTCACCACACTGTCATACAGGAAAAAGGAAACGAGATAGACTTTTTTTTTTGAGAATTTGCATCGAAGCACTTTCTAAGTCGAGTTATGCATGTCCGTCCGCCTGTCCGACTGTTTTTTTCATGTCCAATTGTAATTTGGCACAGCTCATTTATTTTGCCTAAGCTCATTTATTAAGACTCGAAGTTAGCCCGATTGCCACAAAATGTTGCACGATGTACTGAAGTTACTATAACATAACGTGTGTCAATTTTATTGAGATCCGTTCAGATTTAGATATAACTCCCATATATGGACTGAATTTAGTTTAGTCTATCGTGTGTCAAGTTTTGTTGAAATCGGTTCAGATTTGGATATAGTTCCCACCAAGGATCCAAAATAGGGCTGATAGGTACAAATTTGTGCATAACGTAATGAAGATAGTAAAGTCTAACCTGTGGCAAGTTTCGTTGAAATCTGTTCAGATTTGGCTATAGCTCCCATACAAATTTTCATTCTATTATAAGTAAATGATGCACCAAGAACCCTAATAGTGCCGATAGGATCAAAACGTACTGAAATTAGTATAACCTAACCTGTGAAAAGTTTAGTTGAAATCGGTTCAGATTTGGGAATAGATTTCATTTTTATATCCGTCCGATTTTAAGTAAATGGTACACCAAACTACTCATGTGTGTCAGATTGACACGCAATTTTGTACAACGTACAAAATTCATCATAGAATTAAAAATTTGGAGGCTATATGAAAATATGGACACAGACATATCATTTTGTATTACCCAATCTTTGGGCAATTACTCGGGTATTTACCCACATGTTTAAAGTATCGTATAACTATCAATTTTGAATCGAAATGATACAATTAAAAAAATGGTATGCTAATGGAACTAATTTTCAAAGGCCGCTACTTCTTTCAACCCTACACAACAACCTTTTACATACTTAACTCTATATCTAGGCATCTACCCACTACATTTGTTCTAAATTTAAATCCCCTAAATTCTTAGCACACGTTATGTTTGTCTCACTCAACTCCTATTACAAACAAGCACACCAACAATAATATAATAATCTTGCTTAATTCATACTTTTCGTATACATAACATTTCGTAAAAAAAAATCCCAATTTACTTTCTCATCTCAACTCTACACGATTGTGCTTACCATACCAAATTCCATTTTTTAAGCGTCATTTAATTAATGAAATAAATATCGCAATCATTTTGTGCAAAAAACCTTATAACACACGTTCGAACCCATGAATAAACACATAAAAAATTTTAGGATTCTAGCTTCAGTCGTTTCTTTAGGGCCTTCATTATTGGATGTAGTAATTTTAGTACATATTAGTACTTTTCGTACTCTTCTAGTACGAATTTCCCAACCATCTCACGCACTTATGATCAGCCGTCTGGGTGTTGATTGTTAAGTATAGTACATTTTTGTACTTTTCGTAACATTATACTACGAATTCCCCAATACAGCCACAGCATTCATCTAAGTACTGATACTCACACACTCACTCTAAATTTCAAGAATCAAACTTTTGCCGTTTCATCCTAGCCTAAATTACAACCCTTCCTAATTTACTCTTTTATTTCAAATATATACGGATAATAATAAGTTACAATAACAATTTAAGGATCATGTTTCGTATATACAAAAAGTGATGAAAAGTCTCATATAGTCGGGTCCGGTCGAATTTTACATTTTTATTCCTTTCACCACACTGTAGTAGGGTATTATGTCTTTGGGCATATGTTTGTAACAGGCAAAAATAATCGAGATAGACCCATGGTTCCTTTTGAGAATATGCATAGAATCATTGTCTGAGTCGATTTATGCATGTCCGTCCGTCCATGTATTTTTGTTAACAAAGTACAGGTCGCATTTATGATCCGATTTGGATGAAATTTGGCACAGGCAACTTAAATGGCCCAAGGACGTACCCTATTGAAATTGGAGAAAATCGGTTCAGATTTAGATATAGCTCACATATATATTTCCGTCCGATTCTAACTTATTGATGCTTCAAACTCCCAATTGTGGTCCGATTGAGACAACATTTTGCACAGAGTATTGAATTAGGTCTAGATAGTAATATGCCAAGATTTGTTGAAATCGGTTCAAATTTAGATATACCACCCATATATAGTTTCGTCCGATTTAAAGTAAATTGTGCACCAAACTCCCAATATTGGTCCGATTGAAGCAAAATTTTGCACAAAGTACTGAATTAGATCCCGAATGATGTATGCGAAATTTCTATATATACAGGATATTGTAGATAATAATATGTCGGCCCCATCCGACTTTTGAATTTTCCTTAATGGTTTATTGGGTAACATTGTTAAAACTTCTTTGCGACGTGTCGGAAAATTAAATATCTCATTTGTTGCCAAAAAGTACATAATTGAATCCCAATTCGCTTTTCCAACAAATTTATATTGCAATTTTGAATCGCCGTTTATACAGTTCTTCTTTTCAAGGGTTATATGAACAGCTGGTATATTGTGCCCTTGCCTCCTTTCACTGTTGGTTGTTACACAGCCATTAGAGTTCACTCACATTACGATCTGAACTGGTTACAATTTCAAGCATAAAGAAATCATTATTGATAATTATCAACAATGCGTGCAAAATTGCCAACGTTAACATGAAATTGCAATGGATGAACAACAGCAACAATAAGAGCAGGAGCAACAACACAAATGCAGTAGGCCAAACGGCAGTTCAATACAATAATTACATTTTTATATGGATTCAATACGAATTCAGTCGATATCTGCGAAAATATACTATTTATGAATGTACGTATGTATATGAAAAAATATTGGCAATAATTTGTTTTATGAATAATCGAATTGTCTGTTTTAATGTGTGTGCGTAGAGTTTCACACGCGCATATCTAGGCGAACTTTAACTGAGATTGAAATCACAAATAAATAAATTAAAAAAAAAATGTGAGATAAAAATGTTATAAGGGTATTAATTTAAATATTAAACTATCTTGAAATTAAAAAATGTTCTTTAATAGAAAAACCAGTAAGGAAAGTAGTAAAGTCGGGCTGGGCCGACTATATGATACCCTTCACCACTTTGGGTATATTCTACATATGGGTATTCTCATTTTTTAACACCATTAAAAATTGTTTTGATTTGATCTTTATCAATAAATTAACCGACTAACATCAATCCATATACATGCTTTTCTGCAACCTATGCTAAATTCCTATGGGACAAATTTGGGTAAATCGATTTATAGCACACTTGATACACACTATTCGATAATATCAATCAGACATCTGCATCTGCACCCATTACAAAAAAGTGCAATCAATCTAATCTCAATTGAATACGTTGAAAAAAATTTCGTGGCAATCGGTGGAGTTTGGTGCACCATTTACCTAAAATCGGACGAAAATATATAGGTGGCAGATATATCTAAATCTGAATTTTCAGGAAATTTAACACACATCATTCTAGACTTAAGTCAGTACGCAATGTCAGAAGGAGCACATGTCTGGCTCTCGTATGAACTAGGATTATTGACTTCGCTCCAAAATAACCAAAATGGTGGACCTTTGATAAAATATTTTTGGAAAATCGCCGATTTTTTACCAAAACCCAAGTTAAAAAATAAGGAAGATCTTCACCGATTGGCTTTATCCTAGTTCATACGATAGCTATACACTCACAGAGAAACGTTGCAAAATTTGGAACCGATTGGATTTTTAGTTTTTGAGTTATCGTGCCCGCCATTCGCAAAAAAATGTTTAGAGAAAAACGCGTTTAAAGTTTGAGAAGCCCTTCAGCCGTCACTTGATGCTGACACAATAAATCGGCTATATCTTCAAGAGTTCTTGAGATTATCATTTGAAATTTTGTAGGGGCATTATTTAATTAGTGTAGATTCGAATTATATCAACAAAATTTTTGACCCCGAAAATGGGGGGGTCCCCTTAATTCAGTACGCTATACAAATTTCGTGTAAATAGAAAGAAATGTAGAGGTGCCAAATTTCGTGCAAATCGAAAGATATATAGGGACTTTAGTGCACCATTTACCATAAATCGGACGAAAATATATGTGGGAGCTATATCTATATCTGAACCGATTTTTACGAAACTTAGCATACATCATTCTAGGCTTAATTCAGTACGCTGTGCAAATCGCACGATATATAGGGACTTTAGTACACCATTTACCTTAAATCTGACGAAAATATATGGAAGTTATATCTAAATCTGAACCGATTTTCACGAAACTGAGCATACATTATTCTACACTCAATTCAGTACGATATGCCAAATTTCGTGCAAATCGAAAGATATTTAGGGACTTTGTTGCACAATTTACCTTAAATGGGACGAAAATATATATGGGAGCTATATCTTAATCTGAACCGATTTTCACGAAACTTAGCACACATTATTCTAAGCCTATTTTAGTAAGCTATACCAAATTTCGTCCAAATCGAAAGATATTTGGGGCACCATTTACCTTAAATCGGGCGAAAATATATATGGGAGCTATATTTAAATCTGAATCGATTCACGAAACTTATTACACATCATTCTAGGCTTAATTTAGTAAGCTGTACCAAATTTCGTGCAAATCGAACGATGTTTATAGACATTGGTACACCAGTTACCTTTAATAGGACGAAAATATATATGGGAGCTATATCTAAATCTGAACCGATTTTTCCCAATTTCAATGGGGTTCGTCCTTGGGTCAAATGAATGAGCTGTGCCAAGTTTCATCCCATTCGAATAATAAATGCGACCTATACTTTGTTCACAATGTAACATGGACAGACAGACGGACGGACGGACGGACGGACGGACATGCATAAATCGACTTAGAAAGTGATGCTATGCATATTCCCATGTGTCTATCTCGTTTCCTTTTGCCTGTTACAAACATATGCACAAAGACATAATACCCTGTACCACAGTGTGGTGAAGGGTATACAAATTAAAAAAAAATATTCTTTAATAAATCCACGTTGAAAAAATCTTCTTTTGATGTTCCTTGTAATATTCTGTAATAGGTCCGCGCCTTGGATGTTCCTTGAAAAAAAAAAAATATTCTGCAATAAAGCCACGCCTTGGATGGTGGTTGAAAAAATGCTTCTTTAATAAATCCACGCCTTGGATGGTCATTGATTTTTTTTTTAAATCCGCGCCTTGGATGATAATTGAAAAAAATATTTATTTATAAATCCACGCTTTTTTGGTCATTTGAAAAAATTGACCATTCTCGGGGTCAAAAAATTAATTAAATATTTCGAATGTGCACTAATTCAAGAATGTCCCTACAAAATTTCAAGTGCAAATCTCAAGAACTCTTGAAGATATAGCCGATTTATTGTGGCAGCATCAAGTGACGGATAAAGGGCTTCTCAAACGTTAAACGCGTTTTTCACTTTTGCGAATGGCGGACACGATAACTCAAAAACTAATGACCCAATCGATTCCAAATCTTTACACGTTTTTCATTGAGTGTATAGCTATCGTATGAACTAGGATAAAGCCGATCGGTGAAAATCTTCCTTATTTTTATACCCTTCACCACACAGTGGTACAGGGTATTATGTCTTTGTACATATGTTTGTAACAGGCAAAAGGAAACGAGATAGACACATGATTCCTTTTGAGAATATGCATCGAAAGATTTATGCATGTCCGTCCGTCTGTCTGTCTGTGCATGTTAATTTGTAAACAAAGTACAGGTCGCATTTATGATCCGAATTGAATGAAATTTGGCACAGGTCACTTATTCGGCCCAAGGACGAACCATATTGAAATTGGGAAAAATCGCATTAGATTTAGATATAGCTCCCATATATATATTTATCCGATTTAATGCACGGTCCCTATATATCTTTCGATTTGCACGAAATTTGGAACAGCCTAATCATTTAGGTCTAGAATGATGTCTGCCAAGTTTCATGAAAATCGGTCCAGATTTAAATATAGCTCCCGTATATAGTTACGTCTGATTTCATGTAAATGGTGCACCTATATATCCTTCGATTTGCACTAAATTAGGCATAACGTACTGAATTGAGCCTAGAATAATGCCTGCCATGTTTCGAGAAAATCGGTCCAGATTTAGATATAGCTCCCATATATAGTTTCGTCCGATTTCATGTAAATGGTGCCCCAAAGTCACTATATTATGTCTTTGTACATATGTTTGTAACAGGCAAAAGGAAACGAGATAGACACATGATTCCTTTTGAGAATATGCATCGAAAGATTTATGCATGTCCGTCCGTCTGTCTGTCTGTGCATGTTAATTTGTAAACAAAGTACAGGTCGCATTTATGATCCGAATTGAATGAAATTTGGCACAGGTCACTTTTTCGGCCCAAGGACGAACCATATTGAAATTGGGAAAAATCGCATTAGATTTAGATATAGCTCCCATATATATATTTATCCGATTTAATGCACGGTCCCTATATATCTTTCGATTTGCACGAAATTTGGAACAGCCTAATCATTTAGGTCTAGAATGATGTCTGCCAAGTTTCATGAAAATCGGTCCAGATTTAAATATAGCTCCCGTATATAGTTACGTCTGATTTCATGTAAATGGTGCACCTATATATCCTTCGATTTGCACTAAATTAGGCATAACGTACTGAATTGAGCCTAGAATAATGCCTGCCATGTTTCGAGAAAATCGGTCCAGATTTAGATATAGCTCCCATATATAGTTTCGTCCGATTTCATGTAAATGGTGCCCCAAAGTCACTATATATCTTTCGATTTGCACAAAATTTGGTATAACGTACTAAATTGAGCCTAGAATGATGTGTGCCAAGTTTCGAGAAAATCGGTCCAGATTTAGATATAGCTCCCATGTATAGTTTCGTCCGATTTCATGTAAAGGGTGCACCAAAGTCTCTATATATCCTTCGATTTGCACGGAATTTGGCATAACTATAACGATTTAGATATAGCTCCCTTTTATTATAGATTGATTTTAAGTAATTGACGCGACAAGGAACCACTAGGCTGATAGGAACAAAACGTTCTGCAATTAATATAACCAAATCTGTGACAAGTTTGTTTGAAATCGCTTAATATTTGGATAGAGCTTCCATATATATTTTCGCCCGATTTCAAGTAAATTGGGCATCAAACTCCTCATGTTAGTCAGATTGACATCAAATTCTGCACTAGAATTGCGTAGTTGCGTTTTATAGAAGTACAGACATATCCCAACGGATGACCTATTTATATTTGTTTGAAGTCGATTTACATACTTTTGTCCCATTGTAACAAATGACATGTTTATGGATAGATCTAGGTAAATTCACATTTAGATAAATATCACATATTTTATTTCATCCAATTTCATGTTAATAGTCTTGTCAATAATTCAATTCATATGAGAGCCACACATGTACTCTTTCTAACACCTTTGCAATTTTCGGATTCCGATGTTGCAGTGAGGAGTTATTATGCCTGCCATCAAATATAAGGACTTCTCTTTAATTACAAAAAACAACAACAAAACAATAACAAAATTTTTTTGTACATTATTATACCCTTCACCACTCTGTGGTACAGGGTATTATGTCTTTGTGCATATGTTTGTAACAGGCAAAAGGAAACGAGATAGACACATGGTTCCTTTTAAGAATATGCATAGAATCACTTTCTGAGCCGATTTATGCATGTCCGTCCGTCCGTCTGTAGATGTTAAATTGTAAACAAAGTACAGGTCGCATTTATGATCCGAATGGGATGAAATTTAGCATAGGTCACTTATTCGGCCCCAGGACGAACCCTATTGTAATTGGGAAAAATCGGTTCAGATTTAGATATAGCTCCCATATATATATTTAATCGATTTAATGTAAACGGTCACTATATATCTTTCGATTTGCACGAAATTTGGTACAGCCTAATCATTTAGGTCTGGAATGATGTCTGCCAAGTTTCGTGAAAATCGGTCCAGATTTATATATAGCTCCCATATATAGTTTCGTCCGATTTCATGTAAATGGTGCTCCAAAGTCCCTATATATCTTTTGAATTGCACGAAATTTGGCATAACGTAATGAATTAAGCCTAGAGTGATGTCTGCCAAGTTTCGAGAAAATCGGTCCAGATTTAGATATAGCTCCCATATATAGTTTCGTCCGATTTCATGTAAATGGTGCCCCAAAGTCCCTATATATTTTTCGATTTGCACGAAATTTGGCATAACGTACTGAATTGAGCCTAGAATGATGTCTGCCAAGTTTCGAGAAATTCGGTCCAGATTTAGATATAGCTCCCATATACAGTTTCGTCCGATTTCATGTAATGGTGCCCCAAAGTTCCTATATATATTTCGATTTGCACGAAATTTGGCATAACGTACTGAATTAAGCCTAGAGTGATGTCTGCCAAGTTTCGGGAAAATCCGACCAGATTTAGATATTGCTCCCATATATAGTTTCGTCCGATTTCATGTAAATGGTGCCCCAAAGTCCCTATATATCTTTTGAATTGCACGAAATTTGGCATAACGTAATGAATTAAGCCTAGAGTGATGTCTGCCAAGTTTCGAGAAAATCGATCCAGATTTAGATATAGCTCCCAGATATAGTTTCGTCCGATTTCATGTAATGGTGCCCCAAAGTCCCTATATATCTTTTGAATTGCACGAAATTTGGCATAACGTAATGAATTGGGCCTAGAATGATGTCTTCCAAGTTTCGAGAAAATCGATCCAGATTTAGATATAGCTCCCATAAATAGTTTCGTCCGATTTCATGTAATGTGCCCCAAAGTCCCTATATATCTTTTGATTTGCACGAAATTTGGCATAACGTACTGAATTAAGCCTAAAGTGATGTCTGCCAAGTTTCGAGAAAATCGGTCAAGATTTAGATATAGTTCCCATATGTAGTTTCGTACGATTTCATGTAACTGGTGCACCAAAGTCCCTATATATCTTTCGATTTGCACGAAATTTGACATAACGTACTTAATTGAGCCTAGAGTGATGTCTGCCAAGTTTCGAGAAAATCGGTCCAGATTTCTATATAGCTCGCTCATATATAGCTCACATATTTTAAGTAATTGACGCACCAAGGAACCAATAGGAACAAACCGTTCTGAAATTAGTATAACCTAACCTGTGACAAGTTTGCTTGAAATCGCTTAATATTTGGATGAAGCTTCCATATATATTTTCGCATCAAACTCCTCATGTTAGTCAGATTCACATCAAATTTTGCACAACGTACAAAATTGAGCATAGAATTACGTTTCTAGAAGTACATACATAGCCCAACGTATGACCTATTTATATTTGTGTGAAGTCGATTTACATAATTTATGGATATATCTAGGTATCATATAGTCGGCCCCGTCCGACTTTACTGCTTTCCTTACTGGTTTTTCTCCTCTTTTAAATCTTCAAATATATATGTGTAATGTTACAAACCTTAACAAGCATTGGTATTGATTTACCAGCCCATTGAAAATCTTGAATGGGGGGGGGGGGGTTCCCTTAAATGAATTTGCTCTTCATTTGATCCATAAAAAATATTCTCCAGTAAATCCTCAAAAAACTGTACCCTGCACATGGTTTGGGGAGGCAATTGTGGCTGAATATTAAAAAAAACCTTTCTAACTTCTGTTCTTGACTATGACTAATCTACTGTTCCCCTTTTCGACGATAGCAATCGCAAACAATGTTTACGGAAATTAAACACCAAATGCATCTTTAACACCATAACCATTGAGTTAGCCTTTCCCCTTCCATTTCGCTCATTTAGCCTATGGCATTGTTCTCATTCCACGAAGGAGAAATTTCAAAGAAAACAAATTCTAAATATGTATGGAAAAAGAAAATAACACGTAAATATTATGTAATAAGCTGGAAAAACCTTTAAACACATGAAATGTTTTACTTTTCACGGTTTGGTATTTTTTTCGTTTTTTTTTTCCTCTAAGGCTATCAGTGGAAAACCGAAAAACGTGTTTTAATCCAAATATTAAAATTGTTCTGCTCTCGTTATTGTATTGGTGTTGTTGTTCTCGTTCAGCTTCTTATGTGCACGAAATCGCGTTTGCATGCTGCTATTTTTTAAATAAACATTGAAACAGATTGAAACGATAGCGAAAAAGGAAATGAAAGCCAAGAAGCACACGTCTGCCTTGAGGCAATGTAGAGGAAAAGTGGATTTTTTGGGAAACGAGCGTACACTCCATGTTGCCTTGTGGCACTACCATCCCCTATCCCTTCTAAAAATAACAAACACACAATTGTCCATGCTTCAATCATTTTCATGAACATTTACAACTGCAGCCCGAAGGCAAAATATTGGATTATGACAGATATCCATATTTGTAGTTATAAACGCAGACATTCATTAAACACCCCAACCACCACCAGCATTTAATAATGTTTGTTATTATTTCTCTATTTTTGGGGGTGAGTAAAATAATTTTAGGGGTGACCCACGGACAATTATTGCACATGGATATTTAAATGCAGTCATGTGGTGTTATGGCATGATATATCGCTTGTCTCGTTCCAGTTACGAATTTTTCCGAGCAATTTACCGTCGAATGGGTTCGAATCCCTCAGACTCACGAGGGCTTGACTCAAAAATAAAATGTTAAAAATTGGTATTATAGTATTAGTATTAGTATTAGTGTTGTGGATGCTGAAAAAATATTTGTTTATTAAATTCGCGATTCTGTATGTCCTCATAAATATCCTTAATAAACCCACGATTCTGTACGTCCTCACAAATATCTTTAATAAATCCACGCCTGTATAGGTCGTTAGAAAAATAATCTTTAATAAATCCGCGATTCTGTATGTCCTCATAAATATCCTTAATAAACCCGCGATTCTGTGTGTCCTCATAAATGTCCTTAATAAATCCACGACTCGGTACTTACTTACTTAGTTGGCTTGTTACAAAACGGTAGTAAACCGACATAAACCGAGCTCATAAAAGATTTCCAAGCGCGTCGGTCTTGTGCGCAAGTCCACCAATTTGGAAGACCACGTTCCAAGATGTTGTTTTCTACTTGGTCTTTCCATCTAATTCGTGGTGTTCCCCTTCTACGGGAACCATCAGTAGGCTCGTTTTTATATTCCTTTTGAGCTGGGGCATTCTCATTCATCCGCACAACATAGCCGTAGTCGCTGCAGCTCAATACGACTGACTATGTCCGCGTGTAAATTGTAAAGCTCGTGGTTCATTCGACGCCGGTATTCACCGTCGACGCAGATCGGCCCGTAGATCTTTCGGATAATTTTTCTTTCAAACATCCCAAGAGCTGCCTCATCTGCTTGCGCAAGTACCCATGCTTCAGATCCATATAATAGCACGGGTAGTATCAGCGTCGTGTAAAGTGAGAGTCTGGTTTGACAGGAGGTGGCTTTGTTTCTAAACTGCTTACTTAGATCATAGTAGCATTTGTTGGCCATCACCATCCTTCTCCGGATTTCGAAACTGATGTCATTTGTTTTATTTATGGCGGTACCAAGGTATATAAAGTCTTTGACTACCTCGAAGCTGTAGTTTTCAATTTCCACAGTTGGTCCGAGTCTACTGGACGTCTTGCGCGTTGATACCATTAGCTTGGTCTTTTCGTCATTTACTGCTAGACCCACATTGGCAGACTGCTTTTCAATTTGTTCAAAGGTGCCTGCATAGCCGTATTAATTTTGCAGGAATGCCGAACGTAGACATTGCTTTAAACACCTCTGAACGGATAGGGATGTCGAATGCGGCTTTATAGTCGACAAATAGATGGTATTGTCGATATGTTTGTCGTGGGTCTTTTCCAGGTTTCGGCGCAGGGTGAAAATCTGGTCAATGGTGGATTTGCCAGGACTGAAACCGCATTGGTATGGTCCAATTTACCATTGGCTTCAGTCGTTCACACATCACACTGGGTAGCACTTTATATGCGAAGGGGAGGAGACTTATTCCTCTTTAGTTGGCACATATCGTCTTGTCTCCTTTTTTGTGCACGGGACACAGGATGCTGAGGTTCCAATCAGTGGACATGCATTCTTCTAGCCAAATTGTACCAATCAGCTGGTGCATGCTCCTTACCAGCATATGGCCACCAGTCTTGAATAGTTCGGCTGGTAACCCATCGGCTCCTGCTGCTTTATTGTTCTTGTGTGATAAATTGCTTTTATGACCTCATCTTGGCTAAGTGGTATACAGTCTATACCGCCATCTATTATTGGTTCTGTGGTATCTTCTTCAACGCCACTGTTTGATACCAGAAGCTTTTCAAAGTGCTCCTTCCAGATCCTCAACACGCTGTCTGTATCTGTCACCAGGTTTCCTTCTTCATCTGCCGGCCCCAAAGCCTTCGGTTTGGTGTTTTACTCGTTGGTAAAATTTCCGGACTTCATTCTGACTCCTGTACATCTCGATTTGCTCACGCTCACGTTTTTCTTGTTCTTTCTTCTTTTTCTGAAAACACATTTCTCCTCTCTCCTTTTCTCCCGATAATTCTCCATCACGTTACGTGTTGCTATTGCCTGCAGGGTTACCCTATACGCTGCGTTTCCCACATCAGTAGCATTACGACACTCCTGGTCGTACCATGGGTTTCTTGGTGGTGGTCTTTGGTACCCAAGTGTTGCTTTTGCTGCAGTTTGTAGGGAGAGGGCAATTCTTTGCCATTGTGCTTCTATACTATTATCGGGACAAGAAGTGCTTTCTTCAAGCAGATGGGTAAGTTGAGCGGAGTAGGTCTCGGCTACCTGTTGTGTTTGCAGCTTTTCGACGTCGAGTTTCCGTGTTGTGTTAGATCACACCTTTGCTACTACATTAAGACGGGTGCGTACCTTGGCTACCACAGGGTAATGGTCCGAATCGATATTCGCTCCTCGGATCGATCGGACGTTTAAAACACTGGATGAATGTCTTCCGTCTATCACAACATGATCAATTTGGTTTCTCGTTGCTTGATCAGGAGAGATCCAGGTGGCCTTGTGTATATCGAGATGCTTGAATCTGGTGCTGCTAATTACCATGTTTTTTGCTGCCGCGGAGTCAACCTCAACCTCATGCCGTTGTCGGATGTTTTTAAATGGAGGCTGAATTTCCTGTTTCTAGGCGCTCGTAAAACATGTCCTTGGTCTGTTCATCTTTATCTTCGGTCGGACCATGGTCGCAAATGAGACTGATGTAGAAGAACTTCGCTTTTATACGGATTATAGCAATTCGCTAATCTACTGGAGTGAATCTGGAGACGAGGTCTTTTATTCTCCTGTTGACCATAAATCCGCAGCCAAATTCATGTCTCGTTTCATGGCAGCTTAATAAAGGCGTAATCGTCTGATTTACTTCCGCCTGTCCCTTTCCACCGCATTTCCTGTAAGGCAATTATATCGGCTTTGTACTTCTTGAGTACATCCGCCAAAGCGAACACTGCGCCTGTTCTGTACAACGTGCGCACATTCCAAGTGCATATTCGTTTGCGGGGGTCGTCAACATTCGAGGGATTGGTTTTCTTTTTCATAGCTTTTTCATAGTAGGTTGGGTTTTCCGAGAGTGGGCAACTAACCCGACGCCTCAACCCATTTTTTATAGTTCTTATGGGTGAACTCGCGGCACATATTAGCTCACTATTTCATCGGGTGATGAGAATAGCTCCCCAGGTGGCACCGCGGGGAGGTCAGTGTCCACAATTGCGATGAAAGAGGGACCAAGATAAGCCTGGACTTCGCCATGTTAAAGCCAATCGAGCCATTGCTTGGTATCTATCATCCCCTACGCCACCCTAAAATATATTCTTTAATAAATCCACGCCTGTATAGGTCCTTAAGAATATCTTCTTTAATAAATCCATGCCTGAATAGGTCCTTAAAAAAATATTCTTTAATAAATCCACGCCTGTATAGGTCGTTGAAAAAATATTATTTAATAAATCCACGCCTGTATAGGTCCTTGAAAAATTATTATTTAATAAATCCACGCCTGTACAGGTCCTTGAAAAAATATTCTTTAATAAATCCATGCCTGTATAGGTCGTTGAAAAAATATTCTTTAATAAATCCACGCCTGTATAGGTCCTTCAAAAAATATTATTTAATAAATCCACGTTTGTATAGGTCCTTGAAAAGATATTCCTTAATAGATCCACGCTTGCATAGGTCGTTGAAAAAATATTCTTTAATAAATCCACGCCTGTATAGGTCCTTGAAAAAATATTCTTTAATAAATCCAGGCCTCAGTTGGCCCTTGAAAAATATTCTTTAATAAATCCACGCCTCAGTTGGCCCTTGAAAAATTATTATTTAATAAATCCACGCCTCAGTTGGCCATTGAAAAATATTCTTTAATAAATCCACGCCAGTTGGCCCTTGAAAAATATTATTTATTAAATCCACGCCTGTATCCTTGAAAACTAATTTTTAATAAATCCTCGTATTGGATGGTGCTTGAAAAATATTCTTTAAAACATCCACACCTCTACTGGTCGTGGAAAAAATATTCGCTAATGATGGTGCTTAAAACAATATTATTTAATAAATCCATGCCTTCGAAGATTTTATAGCTTTTTTACTTCTTTTAATTAATTTCTTACTTTATTGAAAAACTGTTAACAGACAAAGCGAAAGTCAAAACCTAATAATAAGCATTCAAAGGATATACGATTTTTTCTTGTTGTTGTTTTTTAAGAAGAATGAAAAAGGAAAATATCACTGCCTTTGTCGTCTTTGATTAATAATGACTTTGCAATTGACGAAAAATGGTGGGTAAGGGAAAATGCTTAGCAGTACACCTTCAAGACAATACGAAAGGATGAATGGCATATTCGATTTTAATTAGATGGCGTAGGTTGTAATGAGAAAATTAACAAAAACAAGAAAGCGAAAAAAACTGAACAGGGTTTGGCATTCAACGTTCTTTGATTAGCTGTAAATTAATAGAAATTAAAATCATGACAGCAAATTTTCTTTTTGAAATAAGGAGGGATGGTGGATTTCGTATTGCTTTCGAACGAATATTAATTATATCGAATTTTGAAAATACCAAACACAAAAATTCTCAAATTTTAATTTAACCCAATGCAGTCATACATTTTACGGAAAATATTGAGCATGACATGTGTCTGTTACATCGACCCAGTGATAAAAGTCGATGACACCGTTTCAATACTCCAATTTTTTTTCTGATTTTTTTGGAAACTTGCCAATTTTTACTTTGAACTTTTCTGCTGAAAATGAAAAAAAAATTCAATGATATGTTTCACCCATATTGGCAGATACCAAAAATATGTATATACGTATGTTATATACAAATATAGGCAAACACGTACCATACTTATGAATTCATGTTCAAAATGTTTCACTTTTGCATTTCATGTAAATATTCAAATCGAAGTTTCCTCCTAGCCCTATCGGCCGACGTGCATGTGTTTAAGTTAAGGCAGAGACTGTATGCGGAACTACTTATGATTATTATCCACTTTTATGTGTATGTATAAGTAAGCATGTAAAACAAACACATAACCATCATCCAAGGCCTGGATTTATTAAACAATATTTTTTTCGACCATCATCCAAGGCGTGGATTTTAGGAAGAATATTTTTTTCGACCATCATCCATGGCGTGGATTTTTGAAAGAATATTGTTTCAACGCACATCCAAGGCGTGGATTTTTGAAAGAATATTTTTTCAACGCACATCCAAGGCGTGGATTTATTAAAGTATATTTTTTGGGGCCTCCATAAGGCGTGGATTTATTAAGGAATATTTTTCAAGGGCCAACTGAGGCGTAGATTTATTAAAGTCAAGGGCCAACTGAGGCGTGTATTTATTAAAGAATATTTTTCAAGGGCCAACTGAGGCGTGGATTTATTAAAGAATATTTTTCAACTGAGGCGTGGATTTATTAAAGAATATTTTTCAAGGGCCAACTGAGGCGTGGATTTATTAAAGAATATTTTTTCAAGGGCCAACTTTCAGGGCGTGGATTTATTAAAGAATATTTTTTCAGGACATGTTGAGGGCGTGGATTTATTAAAGAATATTTTTCAAGGGCCAACTGAGGCGTGGATTTATTAAAGAATATTTTTTCAAGGGCCAACTGAGGCGTGGATTTATTAAAGAATATTTTTTCAAGGGCCAACTGAGGCGTGGATTTATTAAAGAATATTTTTCAAGGGCCAACTGGGCGTGGATTTATTAAAGAAAATTTTTCAAGGGCCAACTGAGGCGAGGATTTATTAAAGAATATTTTTCAAGGGCCAACTGAGGCGTGGATTTATTAAAGAATATTTTTCAAGGGCCATCTGAGGCGTGGATTTATTAAAGAATATTTTTCAAGGGCCATCTGTGGCGTGGATTTATTAAAGAATATTTTTCAAGGGCCAACTGAGGCGTGGATTTATTAAAGAATATTTTTCACAAGGGCCATAGGCGTGGATTTATTAAAGAATATTTTCTCAAGGGATCTTTGAGGGCGTGGATTTTTTAAGAATATTTTTTTCAAGGATCTCCAAGAGGCGTGGATTTATTAAAGAATATTTTTTCAAGGGCGTGGATTTATTAAAGCCAAAGGGCGTGGATTTATTTCCAACTTTTTTGCCATAACCCACAAACAAAAATCTTCTTACTTTGCTACGGCTCTACATAGGTTGAGATTTATGCAAAATAGTTAAGTTGGCATTGCACAGTTTTGCTATTGCAGCTGACTGCCGATATTATCCGACAGTCCTCATGTTATTATTGCTGCTGTTGTTGTACCCTTCCGTTTGGTTCGTGTCTGATGTTCGAGTCCATTTTTGGCTTATAAATGCAGAGAACATTAAATATGCTGCAAAATGCAATGGTAATCGGACGGTGCGGAGGTTTGATGGGTATTTATATTGGGTTCGGTGCTTGCTGTGGCTCCTTTTGGGTTATGGGTCATCATGTTGCTTTCCATAATGTCTTGCATTTTTGTTGTGTTACTTATGTTGCTACTAACTGCTGGGTTGCAGCATTTTTTGGCTTTGTCTTGTCTGTGGTTACGGCTCATGCTTCTTTTGCCCAGTTAATTAATGTAAATGGTGTCTTTTTCCGCATTGTTCTGGTGTGTGTGTGTCTGCCACAATATTCCTGTTCGGATATTAAACGTTTACGGGACAAAGTGATGAAAATGATTTTGGTTAAATTAAATTGTTGATACTTATTTACAAAAATCCTGGTTTGGAAACTATGTTATATTGGTAGAGGCAAAAAGAAAATTTGAAGGTGCTACCAAAAGATAGAGAAAGAGGAAGATTGTAAGTGATAGCATAATGTTCGGAGGAACCAAAATTCTATATGTATTGCCTGGAGCTATATTGACAATATATGCTAATTATCCAAAGTTAAACTACGAATTTAGTATTCCTAAAAAATATAATATTTTTAAAATATAAAAAAGAAATAAGAAATCTTAATATTGAATAAATCATATCCTGATATTTGCATTTCCTTATGTGCTAAATCCTGAATTTTTTATCACTTCCTTCATAACTTCACTGTCTGCTTACCCGACTGTGTGTGTGTGTTTTTGTGAACGTATGTCTTTCATTCCTTTGTCACTGACCTTTTTGCTGTTACTGCTGCTGCTACTTCTACTTCTATTGTTGAACTTTACTGACAGCAAAATGCCACTCATGGCTTATTTGTGAGAAGTTTATTTTTTATGACACTTTACTTTCAAATGGACTGATAGACAGCAAAGCTACAACAAAAACAAACAGGGAACAGAAAGAAAACAACAAAGATAAAAAACAAATCCCATAGTAGCATTCAAAAGGATAATGGTTTGCTCACATGTTGACTTGGGGCTTTACACATTTCCACAAGAATGCATTTGAAAGTTTCGAATTTTCGGCATAATAAAACCAGTGAGCGGAGCAGTATAGTCGGACGGGGTCGACCATATGATACCCTACACAACTTTCACGAAAATCTAACTTTGTGTGGTTCTATTTTCTGATTGTGGACAATATTTGCACTCTCTTAACCTTCATCGTGGGTGGTGTTGTTATGTTCGGCTTTCAATTGTGGCCTATATATCAACTCAAAAAAAAAACCCAAAAAATTAAGTTTTCGGTCCACTTTATCCCAATATTACTATCTGATCATCACCGGAAATTATAGGCACTGTCCTTGACCATACCTGGATCGCCATGGAAAATTTCAAAGCGATCAACGCAATATTTTCGCCCTCTAGGGTGGTAATGGGTTACTAAATAATATTTGAGTACGTAAGCACCTGTAAATATTTAGTGTAACTCCCACATCCGAGTACATACGGCAATGTAATTGGTATCAACTTAAAGGTCAACCACTCCTCTTGAACATACTATCAACTTCTTGGGTCTTTGTTCTTCTGGGGTAAATATATACGCTATAGAATACAAATTTTGTCATTTTTCACACAAAAGTCAGGGTCCGTTTGACCCGCTAAATATTGACGGATCTTTACCAAAACATGCATGCTTATTCTTTGGCCCGATCCATTTCTCCATGCAAAAATTCGCGGGCCATAATTGCGGCCTCTGGAGGGACCAGAAAAACCGACAAAAATAAACTTTTTGGTCCATTTCATCCCCTAAATATTAACCGATCTTTTCCAAAAACAATAGGGGTCTTCATTGGACAGAACCCATCCTACATGCAAAATTTCGTGGAGATTGGTTCATAACTGTGGCCTGTATCGTGTTTACAAATTATAATGGACAGACGGACGGACGGACACACATGTCTAGATCGACTCAGCTAGTCGAGATATGACGATCGGTATACTTAAAGGTGGGTCTAGGACCAATATTTCGCGGCGTTACAAACTTTTGGGGCTGCACAAAGCTATAATACCCTGACAACATATTTGTGTAGGGTATAAAGACAAAACAAAAACACAACGTCAGCGCACCAAAAAACTATTCTGTGGAAATTTGTTTTTCATACAAGTATGTACGTATGTAAAACCAGAGAAGGGTTGGCCATTTTAATTGTGTTCGCTGAATAGAAACGTGTGTCAGTGTAAATACATTGACAAAATTCTAATTGGAAAACGAAATATTTTTGGCGGACTTCAACGAAGATCTTCTACAAATGGTATATTGCAAATTAGTGGTCCTAGAAATTACTGCTAATTAGTGCTCTTAGAAATACTAAATTGCAGATAATTCACTTTAGAGGTACTGGCGTATATTGATGTAATGAATAATAGGTTATATATGACTTATGTAGATCCAACAATTTGGATCTCTATAGACAATTTTTATACCCCTCACAACTATGCTGTAGTCCATAACTGTAGCCTGCACGGTGTTTACAAATTATAATGGACAGATGGACGGGCGGGACAACATAGTACTATTATTATAGTACTATTTGGTCCCAAAAGTTGCAACGCCGCGAAATATTGGTCCTAGACCGTATACCGATCATCATATCACGACTAGCTGAGTCGTTGTAGGCATGAGTGTACGCCCGTCCGTCGATCCATTATAATTTTTAAAAATAGTACAAATCACATTTCGACGCCTCCGAACCATAGTATGCTAAGTCTGAAAAGTGAGTTTTTCAGCAGAATCTCTCAAAGTATGGAAGTTTCTTAAATCTTACGTGCCATGCTAAGTAAATTTTTGCGTATAACTTTGGTTTGGATTGGCCGATGATTACCAAAATTTCAGTGAATTTAAATTAAGGACCGTAGTATCTAAAAACGTAAAGAACTATAAAACATGCTAAGTCGACTTAGCATACTATGGTTCGGAGGCGTCGATGTATGGACTAAACATCACGAAATTTTGCATTTGGTAGTAAACGGTTAATAATAAGAAGAACAAGCGAACTAAAACATTATTTCTGTTCCTCTGGTCGCTTAACATTATTTCCGTTCCTCTGGTCGGGAAGGGGATCTGGCCATAGAATAAACGTGACTATTTTGATGAGCATCGGTCAAATGCACCTAGACTTTCGTGCGAAATATTACGAAATTTGCATAGTATGGCGTATGTATTCACCCCAGAATGACATAGGACAGAAAAGTTGAACGTTTTTTTCAAGGGGAGTGGTTGACCTTTAAATTGATACTTATCATGTTGATATGTGTACATCGATGTGGAAGTAAAACTAATATATTTACATGTGCCTATGTATTCTTTTTACACCCTACAGCGTAGTATGGTGAGCTACGATCTATACTAATTGAGATGAAACGCCAAATCTTTGCATAGAGTGGTTTTTTATCTGCATCCAGTTTCAAAGATGTGCTATTCAAGTCCACGTTTAGACTTAGCCCCATATAATGGTACCCACAATTGTCGGTATTTCGACCAATTTTAGCAAGTTTTCAACGAAATTAGTTGTAATTTGGTAATTTGTGTTATTTTTGAGTATAAAATCTCCCCATGTAAATTATGAATATGTGACTACTTTTTGGGCCAGACCCCCATTGAACAGTACCATCGTCTTTCAGCATAAGGATTTTGGACATTTTTTCAACCGAAATGGGTTTAATTTGATACTTTGAGTTTCCATTATTCTATCTACCAAAAATTATCAATATTGTTCGAAAATATCGAAGGATAGCCCAAAAATGTCGGTATTAGTTTAGATACGTTTTCCGGTTGGCCTTTAATTTGGTATTTTGCATTCTTATTTGGTCGCAAATATCCCTTACAAATACATACAAACAATAAAACTCATTTTTAAGATTAACATAATTAACGTATTTGGTTCCTATATAACCGTTATCCAACAAAGTATAGAGGATATATTAATTTTTTCATTACGTACTATAAATAGTCACTTATGTTCTTACAATGTGTCCATTTTTAAGAGGATTAAATCTGATGAAGGTACAAAACTAAAATATTATGTTAGAAATTAAGTTATATTGGTACGTATAATGATAACTAGTAATGCGCTTAAAAAATAATATCCATAAAAATCCACGTCTAGAAATCCCCACAAACACAATTTTTCAAAAATCCACACCTAGTACGAAATAATTTATAAAAAAATACACGTCTAGAGATGCCCTTGCAAAAATAATTTGTAAATAAATCCACGTCAATAGATGTCACTGTAAAACTAAATTTTAAACCAGTAAGGAAAGTACTAAAGTCGGACTGGGCCGGCTATATGATACCCTTCACCACTTTGGGTATGTTGTACATATGTATCCTCACAATTGTATGTCAATGTTCCCTCGAAGGAACATAATCATGTTTTTCTGCAACCTCTGATACATTTAATTTCATTCAGGCACATTTAGAGCCGCCTGCGTACCATGGGACAAATGTATAGAAAACGATTTATAGCAAAATTGATACACTTTATTCGGTACGCCGCACTGTTAAAAATTTAATTTCAATCAGACACCCGTTCGAAATACATATGGAAGCTATGGCTGCATCTGCACCAATTTCAACAAAACCCAATAACGTAATTCAAGTCTCAATTTGATACACTGTGCAAAATTTCGTGTTAATCGAATAAACATTAGGACTTTTGTGCACTATTTATATAAAATCGGGGTAAAATATATATGGGAGCTGTATCTAAATCTAAACGGATCTTCAAACTTAGCACATATCATTCTAGACTCAATTCAGTACACTATGCCAAATTTCGTGCAAATCGAAAAATATATTCGGAAAAATACAATACATTGGACCAAATATATTTAGGGCTATATCTAAATATAAACCGATTTTTACGAAACCTAGCACACATCACTTCGATTTTTACGAAACGTAGCACACATCATTCTAGACTCAATTCAGTACGATATGCCAAATTTCGTGCAAATCGAAGATTATGTAGGGTCTTTGGTGCACATTTGCATTAAATCTGAACCGACTTTCACAAAAATATATATGGGAGCTATATCTAAATGAGAACCGATTTGCACGAGACGTAACACAGTATGCTATGCAAAATTTCGTCCACATCGAAGTGCATAGGGACTTTGGTGCACCAATTGCCGAAAATATATATGGGAGCTACATTTAAATCTAGACCGATTTTCACGAAACTTGGCAGACGTCACTCTAGTCTCTATTTAGTACGCTATGCGAAATATATAGGGTCTTTGGTGCACCATTCGGACGAAAATATATATGGGAGCTATATCTAAGTCTGAACCGATTTTTCCAATTTCAATAGGGTTCCTCCTTGGGCCAAATAAATGAGCTGTGCCAAATTTCATCAAATTCGGATTATAAATGCGATATGTACTTTGTTTACAATTTAACACCAACAGACGAACGGACGGAGGGACATGTATAAATCGACTCAGAAAGTGAACCTTCAGATGTATTGAAAGAACAAACTTATAGAGTTTAATTGACAATTGAGATTGTTTTATTGTGTGGTAGCCTCCTGAATGCCAACGTTAGACGTATACTCAGAAAATATTTGGAGAATACATCAACAATTCAACATCAGAATACATAAAGAGTTAATAGAACTAATTAGAGAATAAGTCTACTGTTGAAGAAGTGGAAAGTGCTGGATTCCTTTCGGTTATAGTGGTTGAAATGTAGAAGATTTTTGGCAAGGTATCTAAAAAAGCCAAATTATGTTTCCTTTGATACATGAAATTATAAGGATGGACAGGGAAAGAATTCGACCGTCATAATAAACACAATAATTGGTTTTAATACAACAATTTGAGAGATCAAGGATATGACGGCGCGCTTCACATGCCCGGCAATTATAATGGAGTACAGACCATTATTAAATAAAAATTTCATTTCTACGGTGTACATTCATTGTTCTTTTCATATTTTAAAATTAAATTTAAATGCAGCTTCAAAGATTCGAGAAATTCGAAGTACGTTTTCTACAATTTTAGAAATTTGCTCATTCTTTAGAAAAAATGGCTGCTACTTTACGTAGAATATTTCGAGAAGCAAATACATCTTTCAAACGACTACATTCATATAGTGAAACATGATGGGTTCAGCAGCATGATTGCGTACAAATATTTAACGAATGTATAGAAGTGGTAGTAGAATCATTGGAAGAAATAAGAGAAAATATTTCTGAGAAAAAGGAGTTTCAGTGCCTCAAAGGGTTGCTATGCAAATGTACAAGTCAAATGTGAGGAGTTCGAACTCCGAATATGTTTATAGAACTACAATATTTATCCCATATTTGGACGAAATAATTGTAAATATGACAAGCAGATTTTTAGAAAATGACAAAAAAATAGTTAAAACATTCTCGAGAATTATAACATTTTAATATAAAGATTTTAAAGAAATTATACCATTTTATGAAAAATATCTAAAAGTCGATCTATGGATCACTAAAAGAAAGAAATTTTCCTACCCCACGTCGAGTAAAAAGATATCTAAAAAATCAAATGTATAGCCCACGCTCTTGTGTCTATACATAAATCTGAGGTAAACACTGATGACGTAACAAATATATTTTGTCTAAAGAAGACAGATTAATTTTTAATATACAATACAATATACCCAATATACTTTTTTCATTTCGCACCATCGTCGAATTGTTCGAATTTTCGAATACATCAGAAACATATATTTCCAAATTTAATTAAATTAAATTATATTCTTAGCGAAAAATGAGCAATATTATGACAAAGTAATAAAGTTTAATTTGTATTTAAAACTTAGAAGATTTGCCATGCTCATTTGTTTATAAACTACATGCAAAGCAAATGCCACAAAGCTTTTCATTACATTAATTATATTAAGTTGAGGCTTATTATTACCATGCAATGATTTAATTTTACCAATTAATGACACGTGTAGATTTTGGGGTTGAATGAAAAATGCCAAGAAATTCTTTAGCTACTATAGTTTTAAACACAAAAGTGTATTGTGTGCTATTGTTGGTGGTTTTGGGGGAATTGTTCGAGAATAATGACACAATTTGGTGGAATTTTAATTATTGTTGTTATTTTCCAATGTTTAAAATAAGCCCCAAAAGTAATAAAATAAAAGAAGCTTTCTAATTTATGTATGGTTGAATAAGTTTAGCGGTAGTTTTGAATTTAGACAAAGGATTTGGGGAGTTATAATAAATAAAAATAAAAGTTTAACAATAAATACAAATGATGCAAACTTAAAGATTTATAAGGTATAAGAATAATATACATGGCATAAAATAGGACATTAAGTAAAGAAATTTAGTGTGCTGAATTAGTCGTCAGCTTCATCTATTGATGGGTATAATTCAAATTATAAATATCAAGTTTTTTTAAGTCCAACCTTCCAAGCGTATAGCTTTTGAACAGATTAGCATTTCAAAAAAATAGTGTCATATGACATGAAAATTCGTACAACACAAATATTACCAGGGCTAATTATAAACCAGTAAGGAAAGTTTTAAAGTCGGACTGGGCCGACTTTATGATACCCTCCACCACTTTGTACAATATACCGTACATATGTTTCCTTACAATTGTATGTCAGTGTTCCCTCGAAGGAACATACTCATATCTTTTTGCAACCTATGCTAAAGTTCATTTCATTCGGGCAGATTTAGAGTCGTCTGCGTACCATGGAACAGATTTAGCAAATATTCGGTACGACGCCCTGTTAAAAATTTAATCTTAATCAGAAGACAAACATTACGAGTTTGGTGCAACATTTATGTAAAATTGGACGAATATATGTGTGTATATGTGGGAGGTATATCGAAATCTGAACGGATTTGCGAAACGGATTTTCTCGAAATCAATCTAGACTTAATTCAGTACCCTATGCCGAATTTCGTGTAAATTGAAAGATATATAGGGACTTTGGTGCATGAATTACCTAAAATCGCACGAAAATATATATGGGAGCTATATCAAAATCTGAACCGAGTTTTCCCAATTTCAATAGGGTTCGTCCTTGGGCCAAATAAGTGACCTGTGCCAAATTTCATCTAATTGGGTCATAAATGCGACCTGTACTTTGTTTACAATTCAACATGGTCATACAGACGGACGGACATGCATAAATCGACTCAGAAAGTGATGCATATTCTCAAAAGGAACCATGTGTCTATCTCGATTTCTTTTGCCTGTTACACACATATGCGCAAAGATATAATACCCTGTACCACAGTGTGGTGAAGGGTATAAAAAACCAGTAAGGAAAGCTCAAAAGTACGCTGGGCAAAATTACCCCACAATCGGAAAAATATATGGAATTTGGGGATCATTTCCAAAAAAATCGGTCGAAACTATATGGGAACTATATCTAAATCTGAACCTATTTCCATAATACTTCGCATATTTTAATATGGACCTATTTCAGTAAGCTGTACAATTGTTTGTTTGAATTGGAAAATCCATGGGTGTTTGGTGCACCATTTACATTAAATCGGACAAAAATATATATGGGAGCTATATCTAAATCTGAACCGATTTGAACAAAACATCAAGGACATCAAACTGGTCTTACGTTAGTACACTATGCAAAATTTTGTTTGAATGGGACAAATATTGGGAGTTTGTTGCATCATTTACCGAAAATCGGACGAAACTATATATGGGAGCTATATGTAAATCTGAACTGAATTTCTCCAATTCCAATAGGGTTCGCCAAATAAGTGAGCTGTGCCAAATTTCATCTAAATCGGATCATAAATGCAATCTCTAAATTGTTTGGACGGACGGATAGAGGGACATGCATAAATCAACTCAGAAAATTATTCTATTCATATTCTCAAAAGGAACCATGTGTCTATCTCGTTTCCTTTTGCCTATTACAAACATATGAACAAAGATATATCACAGTGTGTTAAAGGGTATAATTAATACTAAAACTCAAATTAGAAAATTAGGGACCAAGAATTATTTTTGTTTTTCAAGAAAGTATTAAAATCTACCTTTCATATGACACCAAATATATTTGAATATCTACGGTAGGTCAAAAGTTATATGAAAAAGATATGAGGTTAAAATTTTGCATCATTGATTTTTGAATCAACCCATTCAAAAGATGGTAACAATTGTTTGATAGAGCTGTCAAATTTTGATGAAATCATCGGGTTTAAATAAAATTTAAAATGTTTATCCTTTAATTTAGCATTGGTTCAAATATTAGGAATTATAAAAAAAATCAAAAAAGCCGTGGATCAAAATACGAACATTTATTCAGAGGTTAACATAGGTCTGGATTTCTTATAGAATATTTTTTAAGGCCTAACAAAGGCGTGAATTTCTTATAGAATATTTTTCCAAGGCCTAGGCGTGGATTTTTTATAGAATATTTTAATGACAACTCCCAAATACGGCGTGGACTTTTTATACCCTCAGCATCATGGCTAACTCTACCCTTCGCCTTATGGCTAATGGCATAGCTTATATGCACTTTGGCATAATTGATATTAATGTGCCTCATTAAAATATCGGTTTTAAACCCCATGTTTCTTTGGACCAAATCTGTTTCAGACAATTTGGAGTCGATTTACGTATGTCCGAAGGGAGTAACAGATTTCATTCAAACCTTGCACCTCGTAATATTTTTTCCAAACTTTAATCAAGTTGGAAAGTGGGATAATGGGTTCTCAAATTAAGCGAACGGAATATTCCAAAGCTTTCAAACATTTATTTTCAACAGATAAAGTTCGATGGTGGTACCAGCCGGTCCTCTCCTTTTGGTGTCTTCCCCACAAAAAGGGTCAACATTTCAAAATCCTGTAAATTTAATGAATTAAGCTAATTGAATTAGTTGTTTGCGCTCGGTAATTTTTTACTAAACCTACTATGAATCGGGTGATGGGGTCTATAGAGCAAGCTCTTCTATTACCTTTCCACAGATGGTCAATTCTTTGATTAAAACATATACCTTATATACAGCGAATAACCAAACATATGCTTACTTCCGTAGACGTTCGCAAGCCATAAGCTGACACTTTTTATACCCTCCACCATAGTATGGAGGATACATTCACACTAGATTGCCGAAGGCAGTCATTTTGACCGCTTTTCAATTTCAAGTACAAAAACAACTGTGTATATAATGACACAGCTTTTTAAAATTTGGTGACTTTTTTATAATAAACGTAATTCTATGTGGTACAAAAAGTCACCAAATTTAAAAAAAAGTGTCAGTATATACACAGTTGTTTTTGTACTTGAAATTGAAAAGCGGTCAAAATGACTGCCTTCGGCAATCTAGTGTTAATTTTGTCATTCCGTTTGTAACTCATCGAAATATTCATTTCCGACCCTATAAAGTATACATATTATTGATCAGGGTAAAATTCTAAGACGATCTAGCAATGTCCGCCCGTCTGTTGTAATCACGCTATCTTCTGAAGGAATTGAGATAGGGTGCTGAAATTTTGCATAGGTTTGTCTTTTGTGTGCAGGCAGGTCAAGTTCGAAGATAGGTCTGGGTATTATAGCTTTGTGCAGCCACACGAGTTTGTAACGCCTCGTAATATTGGTCCTAGACCCACCTTTAAGTATACCGATCGTCATATCTCGACTAGCTGAGCCGATATAGAAATGTGTGTCCGTCCGGCCGTCTGTCCATTATAATTTGTAAACACGATACAGGCCAAAGTTATGGACCAATCTTCACGAAATTTTGCATGTAGAATGGGTCGGCCCAATGAAGACTCCTATTGTTTTTGGTAAAGATCGGTTAATATTTAGGGGATGTGTACAGTTTAGTGAACAGTACGTATAGTTATTTTTGGATAATAAAATATGTTCTTTATTACCCTCACGCAGTGTGTGTGCAGGCCTGAATTGTAGATAAGCAGTGCGTAGGTAGAAGGAAAATGATATCGCCGCAAACAATGCGTTTAAACATAATTATGTTTAGAATACATTTAGAATATTTCTTGTCTGTGTGTATTTTTGGGTGATCGTAAATAAAGATCATAAATGTGTCCAAACCCAAATCTATTTACACATTCAATGTATGTATTTGAAATGCATTGTACTTCTATGTATTAAAATGTAGGTTTAGAGTTAAGAAAATATTTGAAATAAAATGAGTTCACCTCGAACCACGGAACCGTCACACCGTGCGTCTCTAATTTCTCCCGTCGCACATTTGTGATGAGATCAGGAGTCATCTCATCAGGATGAAATGGACCAAGCACTATATTTTGTCCGTTTTTCTGATCGCTCCAGAGGCCGCAATTGTGGCCCAAACATCTCGAATTTTTACATGGAGAAGGGGATTGGGCCAAAGAATAAGCCAATTTTTGATCAATTTGATTAAGGTCAATATTTTGCGGGTCAAATGGACCCTGACTTTTGTACGGAAAATTACAAAAGTTTAATTCTATGGTGTATATATTTATTTCAGAAGAATATAGACCCGAGAAGATGGTAGTATATCCAATAGAAGTGGTTGACCTTTAAATTGATACCAATTATATTGTCGTATCTACTCGGATGTGGGAGTTACACTTATATATTTACAGGTTCTTACGTATTCAAATATTATTTAGTAAACTATTACCACACTGGAGGCTTTGAAATTTTCCATAAGGGTTCAGATATGGTCAAGGATAACGCCTATAATTTTCGATGATCAAATAATAATTGTGGAATGAAGTGCACCGAAAATTGGAAACTCAACATCACAACATAACCCACGGTAAAGAGAATCTGGACAGGTACAGCCTTCGCCTACCGAATATTATAAATATTTGTTGACATCTAGTCGGTCTAGAGGATGCAAATAACCATAGCAAATTAGATTTTCGTCGAAGTTGTGTAAGGTATCATATGGTCGGCCCCGTCCGACTATACTCCTCCGCTCACTGGTTTATATTAAAAAAGTTATATAATTTTTTGCCGTGTTTGGGTTTGGTTTTAAGACTCTGTTGTAATCATTCCATCTGCAGAAGATACAAAAAAAAACTAAGGTTTGATAATTATATATTCATATATATGAACTGTAACCTGCATTTAGACCTGTGGGGGAGGTACCAGAAGGATTGGACCGATATTCCCCATGTTCGAAAGTTTGGGTGAAATCAAAATTTTTTGAAACAAATTTGGTCCAAAGAAACATGGGGTCTAGGACCAATATTTAGAACCATAATCGGTTTGTAGAAATGTCGGTATAGGTAAACTTTTTGGTATGTTCCCTATATTTATACCCTTCACCACACTGTGGTACAGGGTATTATGTCTTTGTGCATATGTTTGTAACAGGCAAAAGGAATCAAGATAGACCCATGGTTCCTTTTGAGAATATGCATATAATCACTTTTTAAGTCGATTTATGCATGTCCGTCCGTCTGCCCATATTAAATTGTAAACAAAGTACAGGTCGCATTTATTATCCGAATTGGATGAAATTTGGCATACGTCACTTATTTGGCCCAAGGACGAACCCTATTGAAATTGGGAAAAATCGGTTCAGATTTAGATATAGCTCCCATATATATTTTCGTCCGATTTAAGGTAAATGGTGCACCAAAGTCCCTATATATCTTTTGATTTGCACGAAATTTGGCACAGCATACTTAATTAAGCCTAGAATGATGTGTGCTAAGTTTCATAAAAATCGGTTCAGATTTATATATAGCTCCCATATATATTTTCGTCCGATTTAAGGTAAATGGTGCACCAAAGTCCCTATATATCTTTTGATTTGCACGAAATTTGGCACAGCGTACTTAATTAAGCCTAGAATGGTGTGTGCTAAGTTTCATAAAAATCGGTTCAGATTTATATATAGCTCCCATATAAATTTTCGTCCGATTTTAGGTAAATGGTGCACCAATGTCCCTAAATATCTTTCGATTTGCACGAAATTTGGCACAGCATACTGAATTAAGCCTAGAATGATGTGTGCTAAGTTTCGTGAAAATCGGTTCAGATTTAGATATAATTTTCGGCCGATTTAAAGAAAATGGTGTACCAAAGTCTCTGTATACCTTTCGATTTCCACGAAATTTGGTACAGCGTACTGAATAAAGTCTAGCAGGATGTGTGTAAAGTTTCGTGAAAATCAAAAATGCGACGTCTGTTAAGATTCATCTGTTGAATTTACCCAAAGTGGTTAAGGGTATCATATAGTCGGTCCCGTCCGACTTTACCACTTTCCTTACTGGTTTTATTTCGAGTACCTGTAATTATATATATGGTGGATGGTAGCCAAAGTTCGACCCGGCCGAACTTAACGCTTTTCCACTTGTTACTTATTAGTATTATTATAATTAATTTTATAGAAAATATATAGTGAATTTCTGCCCAATCCTTGAAATAAGCTTCGAAGAAAGTTAAACTTCTGTGACAGTTGTGCTGAGTTTAAAAATTTTAGTTTTCTATATATCTCCCATTTGTATTGCCTCGTGACCTACCCAATTCATACCTCCCACAGACGACCTCAAAAGTCTGGTCCTTTACTTAGAGGCTTACAACAATAAAATAACCAGCACTTCATGTTACTTTATCTTCAGATCTGACAATGCCATACTTACCTAAAACATTTCGCACCAAATTTATTCTAAACATAAACACGTTTTTTTTTATTTTTATATGATGTCTTAACACAGCTTTATTATTGTTTTTTATTCTTGTCCTTATGTTCACTTCTTGTTTTTTTTTCATATGTATATAATCATATAGCTAATTATTTTTTTTATTTATTATAATTTAGTACATATTTAGTCAATAATAATTTAATTAGCTCTCCTTCGATTTACTAAAATTGTGATATAGAATCGCATTTTTGTTTTTAATATCCCGTCCAACGGTCCAACAATTTACGAAGGAAAAAAATTCCTACATAGACAAGATGATGTGTTGTTTTTTTTTTTTGTATGTTTTTCTTTTACTAATATTTATCTAAATATATTATTAAATATTTATATATAATTTTTACTTTATTTTCAGTTGACACAAAAAATAGTAAACACAAATTTTAAATAATTGAAATAAAATTGTATTTAAAATACAAATGATTTTTTTAAACTAATAATTGTCTTAGTGTTACATTTTTTAATATTATACAAATTGATTTATTTTTATTTTTTTAATACTTATTTCAATAATTTGTTATACATAGATAATATTGTAGTTTACAACTTACATATTTGTTATTAAATATTTTCTTTAAATCTAAACAACTTAAAGATATGCTGTGAGAATTCAGGGACCTTACAAGACATGCAGGGAGAAATCATGGACCTTGTTAAGTGTTATCCATTTAAGCAACTCTTAAGGGAAAAAGAAGTTTTGAATTAATTACATCATTTCGGCTACTGGTTTTACTAAAAAATTTTAGTTTTGAATTTTTTTGTAAAGTCCATGAATTTTCATTTCATATCTAAATTCTATAATATATACAATCTTAACAATTTTTTGTTGTTATTATATTTTATATAAATTCTTTTATTAATTTCCATGGACTATTTTTTTAAAGTATAATATTTGTTTTTTTATAAATATTTTATAATTAATTAGTGACATTATTTGGGTTTTATTTAATTTTTTGTCTAAGGTAGATTTTCTTTAGGAGAGAATTTATTTCAGCTAGTATTTATTCTAAGTTTTTCCTTTTCGTTTTTGGTATTAAAATACTTAAAATTCTATTTAGAGTCTTGTATTTTTTTGTAGAATTAACTTAATTTATTTTTGTTATGTATTTTTTTTTTTTAATTTTTTTAATTTATGATATTATATTTTACATTAGTAGTTGCTTCCACTGTATATGTTTGTATTTCTTTTTTCGAAATATGATTTCATTATTTTACAGAAAAAAAAATATATTTTTTTAATTTACATTTATAATTATAACTTAATTACATAATTTACAAATTTGTTGTATTTATTGTTTTTAACAGATGTATATTGTTTTTAACATATAGAAATAAGTATTTTCATTTTACTGTAAAATATAAATTGGCAGTTTATAGAGAGAGAGAGAGAGGATATAAAGATAAAAGAGTGAGGAAATAAATATTACGGCAAATCTTTAGTTAGTTTATTTATTTTCTCTTTCAAATGCATTTGTGAATTTTTGGACGTTATAGCGAGTGGATTGTCAGTTCAAATTAAATGATAAAAGTACTTTTGTGTAGAAAAAAAAATACGAACACAATCCCCAGTTTTTTGATTTAGTAGCAAATAGTTAATTCCGAAAAAAATTAAGTAATTCGATAAGTTTTGAAATAAAATCAGCATTAATGGTATAGTAAACCTAAAACACTAAGAACTCCTTACTAAGGATTCACCTTAGGCAATAAAATCATTGATAAATTAAATGCTTGGAAATAATAATGAAATGGGCATTGCTGATTTATTTAGAATGATTAACAAAGAGGCGGATACAACCTGCCCACATTCTAAATATGCAAAAGTTGCAGTTATGATATACATTTTATTAAATTATACGACATTATAGATCAGTATATCTAAATGTGATTTAAAACTAATGTACACAAACATAACATCCATTGTGCACCATTCGTACGGAATTAGGCCTTAATAATTTGTAACGACACGATCAATAAGGTCATATTCGATTTTGGTTTCCTTTCCTTTTGGCAAACATAGCCACATAATATTATCAAACCTCAGTTAGGTACAAAAATGTTATGTACAATATCCTGTGATAGATTAGACATACCATCTTTGTAGGACCATTGAAATGGAATCGGACGAAATTAACTGTGCACATAGATATTTGAACTAAATTAAAACAGTACATTCACATACCAATCTGAAATTTATATGTCAATGGTCCATTTGCATAAAATCGGACGAAACTATGTATGGGAGCTATATCTATATCTGAACCGATTTCAAAAAAAACTAGGCCATTCGCGTCATTTTCTTAAACGAACACTTGGTAATAGTGCTGCAAAAGCTGCACCCAACATAAACCAAGCGTTTGGGAGAATGCGGTTAACGATCGGAAAGTGCAAGGCAAAATAAGCCGCGCGGAAGACCCAAGTCTGTGAAGAATGATGACCTGAAGGCTCTAGTGGAAGCGGATCCAGCCGTATCCACGAGGGAATGCTATCAGGATGAAAGTACTGGCAGTACATTGATGAGATGCACGATAAGTTAAAAATTGTGCGCCCATCGCTTGTGAATAGGCATGACCCGCTACTGCTCCATGGCAACGCTCGGCCTGTGTAAACGACTCAATTGTCCACCGAATTCCTGGGGCAAGCTCCCGGCGGCCAGAGTCCGTCAAAGAAATTTATTTCTGGCAGCGACAGGAGTAAGGAAATGCCTTCTGGGTTTTTTAGTGTAGGTGGGTTTAATTGTTAATGTTTTTGACACAGTTGGTATTGGAGATATTGTCCGAGACTGGGGTATGTGGCACCGTTGGTACGGGAAATAAGACCGGGATTAAGCTAGCGATCTCTCCGGAGAAAAATTGCCGTGAACAGTTTCTTGGATGACTGAAGAACTTGGACTTGGAGTCCTAGTGGCGTACGGCAACACACTAGTGGTACGTCGAATTTCCGTGAACGGCGAAGGTGGCAAAAACAACTCACGTGTTGTTTCGTGTGTGGGGTCGATGGTTTCAGTGGCAACGGGAAGCTCACTTAATAGTTAGTCTTCTTCACTTCTTGCCTATTACTTGACTCACCTGTTGAAAGGACTTAGGGTGTTTCCTCGTCTGGTCCTTGTAATGATAGATTTTCTCTCACGACTGTCGTCGTTCGCCCTTTTATAGGACCGTGGTCACAACCTTCAGGACCACACTGTTGTTATGCGTTACCCCTTTGCGACGCATTGCAGTCTCTACGCTCGCGCTTTGCTAGTTATTTACCAACAAGCAACGCATTTGCTGCACGGAATTCGAAACAACTTGTTCTGAGAATTCAGATTTATATATTAATTCCTTTAATTACTTTCCAAATATTCGGGTGTAGCCGAGGCTGCGAATTCCGACATCAAAACTGAACGAACTTGAATATGAAGTTTAGCAACATCCACCATATTCACCGGATCTCTCGCCGACCCATTTTCAATTTTTCAAACATTTAAAGCTATTTTTAAAGGGCAAACACTATGAAAATGAAGACAGTCCAAAAAAACTCGATATCAGAGTTTATTAATTCTAAAGACGAAATGTTTTCCTATTGAAACGAATGGAGCATACTTTGATTGAATAAACGGTTTTTAAAGAAAGGTACGCATACATCAATCTGGACCTAATTCAGCCCCGAAGTAATTTGCTAAAATATAAAATTTGTGCGGTGCATATATATGTCCAAGTTGTTATATAACATTCCATAACCGCCCTTTCTTTTTTCGTTATAAATAAATGTTTAGACAATTTTTCTTAACATTTAGCGTAACGAATTCCTGGTGAAAAATACTAAATTTAAGTGAGTTTCATTTAAATTTTCCTACTAGAGTGTCTCTAATTTGGTACACTACTTTTTGAGACCTAATATCAACTAACACCATAACATACTTCCCGTTTAAATATCCGGATCGACTTAAGAAATTTTGAAAGCAATTCGGGAAAATCTTTTGAATATTTTAGAACAAAGCAATGTTGGTAAATGGGCTCTTGGAAAATTGGGTAAAGATCCTCTTTATGAAATTGGACTTAGCGGATGAGCGATTTGAGGGGCAGTTGCGGTCAACATTTGCAAGACATAATGTTGTCCACATATTAGGTGGATCGAAAATTGGGTTGGGTAGAGGAAAAGTTTGATCTAAACTGTACATTTTGTAATATTTGTACCAGAAATCTAAAAGTACACACCTTCTAGTAGCTCGGCAATGGGTCACTATTTTGAAAATTGTACATAAAGTTAACTGAGAATTTAAATTAATCCAAGTTTTGCACTTTTTAATTGTTTGATCAAGCCTAGATCAAGTCTGCAGATAAAAGCCATCGGATACTTCTTCTGGTACCTCCCTCACAAACGGTAAACATTTTCGACACCAAAGACCGGGAAACAAAATTACAAAATAACATACCAATCCCTTTTTGAAAATCAACCATAAAAGGGGAAGTCATAAAAGAACGGAAATAGTGAGAAACTCAACATTTAATTATTTGGAAATGAAGTGGGCACAATATTATTTTAAGCTAAAATTGGAACCAGGCGCCTAATAATTAACTCCTACACTCAAGTTAGCCCGCATGACATTTTCTACCCTATATACAGGATGATATTCTGGGGACTATCGACATTTCATCTTCCAGTTGAAAATTGTCTAGGTACAATTGGAGCCATATGGGCGTATGATAAATATATACAAATATGCATATTCTAACCTCATCACATTTATTATTATGGATTAGTTATTCTCTGTAATTTCAAAATATGGAAAAATTATGTTATTATAATTATAAAAATACCAAGTGTTTTATGTATTTTCATAATTTTTGACCATTTTTAGTCGTATTTTATATTAACCCTTTATGGCCCAATGTTGCCCACAGGCAACAAAATGTTTTAGAGCTTACATTTAGTATGCAGCTAGTGGATGTATAATCATTGGATTTCATACGAAAGTATTGTGCCTTACATTTTCATTACAAAATGGATTCAAATATAACTGGGGATTGTGTTGCACCTTGGGACATTATTAGTAGCGAAACGTGTTCATTGGAATTTCCTTTGTTATCATTTCGGTTAGTTCGTTCTTTCATATTACTTTCCAATTGGTAGGAGAATTTTTGTTATTATTGTTGTTGTTTTTCCGCAATTTCTTTCAGTTCAACATAAAGTAAAAAGCCGCCCACAAAAAATCGATAATACTCTTTCCGAAAATATTTGCATTCGTTAATGTTTGTAGTTTGTTGTTGTTGTTGTTCAAGTTAATGGATGGTGAATTTCTCCACCATTTCCCATTGTTGCCGCCTGCAACTTTGGCCAAAAATTAAAGCAAAGATATTATGAAGCCCTGCCCGGTGCGCTGCAGGAACAACTCAGACACAACTTTCGGGTACACGCTGTGTCATTAAACAATCCTTAATGGCCATGATGTTAATATTATCATCCAGGTCAGTGGATGAGTTACATGATGTTGTCGTTGTTGAGGGTGCTGCCGAGGCCAGTGACGAAGAATGCAGACTACTGCTGGCGACACCAATGCCACCGCCCAAGGTGCTGCCACCAACTCCACTCGAACCGCCTAAAAGTAGGCCAACACCAGATGTCGAGCCTGGTGTACTGCCACTGCCACTTAGGGCCGATGTTGTTTGTGATGTTAACATCATTGAAGGCGGCGTGGGTGTCATGTAATGTCCATGATTACCACGGCCGCCCAGCGTATTGTGATGATGCAGCGTCGTTGTTGCATGATGAAGGTTAACACGTCCTATACTGCCGGCACCTGCATTTGTTGAAGATGCCGCGGAGGAGCCAGTGGTATGATGCAGGCTGGACATGGCTGTGCCACTGCTGCTGTTAATGAGGCTATTCAGTATGTAGCCACCACCACTCCCCAGGCCAGGTGGCAGAGTACCCACCCCACTGGAATGCAATTTCTGTTGCATATGCGGTGAGCCCATCGACGAGGCCAGCGATGTGGGTGAGCCTATGATATTGGCCACATCCGAAGCCATATAGGCCGCAACAGTAGTAGCATCACCAGCACCACCGCTGCCGCTTCCTGTTGTAGATGTTGCCAATACACCCGCCAAACCGCCACGACTAAGTGTACCAGCAGTCGTTGAGCCTGTGGGCGATAGCATTGAGGCGGAAGCCATAAGATGGGTTCGTGCGTTGATTTGATTGAATGTTATGGGTATAGTTGAGTCATTGCTGGCACCGACACCACCACGGCCCAAAGTGCCACCACCAGCATTTGAGCAGGCCGCTGTTGTTGTAGCTGTACCCGCTGAAGCTGGATTCTGTTGCATCATGTTTGTTTCATAGCTCTTGGTGGTGTGTTGCTGTTTATGGTAAAAAATTGAAAAGAAAGTAGAAAAAAATGAAAATGGGAAATGTATTCCAACACCAATGGCATCATCAGCAGCATTCATTTGGAAATTGTTGTTGCGTTTATTTATATGGCAGACCAAAGTTGTTGTTGTTGGCCATCATGACAGCCATGATGGAGATGAGTACAGTGACGAGGCAAAAGAAAAATCCAGCGTAGACCAGGCCAACAGCGCATGATGTCCATGATCATTGTTGCATTACACAGCCAAATAGCAAAAGTGATTTCCATGGTAAAATCCAGCAAGGCATTCGCATTCGTAAAGAAAGTAGAAAAAGAGAAAGAAATACAAAAAAAAAATGAGTAAAACGTGGCAAAAACATCTGTCAGTTAATGGCAATTGTTTAACAGGCACCAGTACCACCATCACCGTCATCATCATCATCCTCATCACCATCGTCATCATTCGTAACATTGGAGACAGCACGGAAACGTTGCTACGTTGCAGGAAATTGCTAATTCCTGTAACAGCTACGATTTTTTTTCCTTGCCACTTGCATTTCGCACAAATACAGCTACAATTCTTCATTAAGGATTTTGTTGACTTTTTCGCACAGCAAACTACAACGAGGACGATGAGAATGATGCTGACGATAATGACAGCGACGACGAACGATAGTCGTCCATGGCAATGACGATGACGACGACGATGATAACGATTAAGATTGTTTCTCGGCCAAACTTAATTGTATTGCTTTCGGCCATTAATGGCATTCCCATTGATGACTGATGTCGGTATGTTTGTGTGTATGTATGTATTTTCTTATTATTTGTTTCTTCTTTTTCCTCACTTTTTGTTATTGTATTGACTTTTGAATTCATTTTTCGCAATTATTGCATTTCGTGAAAAATGTTTTAACACAAAATGATTCGCTATTGGATGTTGGCTATATACGAAATAAGGCAAGTAATTAATATTGCAACGTAAGTACGAATTTCATTCTTAATTGATAAGAATTTTTTTCGCAAATTGTTTTTATTAAAATAAAATAAATAAAAAAAGCCGGGTCAATTATTATTACAACACCTCTTAAAGTGGTATTGAAGTAATTTTTAAATATTTCATTTACTGCAATAAATAAAAAGGAGGAACAAAAATAAATCAGTATGAGATGGTATCTTCTTGGGTACCAGTGCAAGGTGGCGTATGAGTATTACTAATTGTAATTCATTGGTATATATGGCGTATGATAATTACGGATATACCGACAATATACCGATACCGATAATAATTATATTGGCCACATCGTTTTTGATAAATTTAAAATCTGGCCTTATTAATTACCTTACAGCAATAATTATGAATAGTTTTTTTTTTTATTTTTTTTTTAAAAAAAAAATCTTCAATAAAATATGTTTAAAAAATCTTCGCTTTTTATAAATGCTCAGGTAATATATTTAAGAAATCTAGCCTGGCCAATACTTTTTGAATATTTGCACTCTCTTGACCGATTAGATGTCCACAACTCATCTTTATTACCCTGAACTTTTAAATCGTAACACTAAATTTTTCTTATTCAACACACAAATCAAAAACAACCATTGTCAATAGTAGACCAGATCCCCTTCCCCGTGTAAAACTTGCAATGTTCGGCTTACAATTATGCACTCTAGACAGGAAAGCTGACAAATAAGTTTTGCCATTTTTCACACAAATGTCTGGGTCCATTTGAAATACTGACCGATAATCATGAAAACCGCCATGCATGTTCCTTGGTCAGATCCCTTTCGCCGTGTAAAATTTCGTTTTGCTTGCAAATATTTGTAGCCTCAAGAGCTATTAACCAAAGCAGGCAAAAATAACACGTTTGGTTAATTTCAAAACAATAGGATACTTCTTTGACATGTACACGTTCTGCATGCAATATTTCGTGACGAATTGTCTATAACTGTGGCCTTTATCGTGTTTACAATTTATAGTGGACCGACGGACGGACACACATGTCTAGATCGACACAAAGCTATAATACCTTGACAAAAGAGTTGTGTAGGGTATAAAAACCTACGCTTTGTTAATTGTTCCAAAAATATTTTTTGTCTACGCGTTGTACAAATGCTCAAAAAATATTAATACGGTTTACAAAAATGTTCAAAAAATTTTACGCTCTTACATTTAACAAAACTCGACTGTATCTGAGATGAAATGTGTATTATCGTCGTTAACACAAACACTGTCGTATACCGCCAACCATACCAATCTGTTCGAGGACATCGAGAAAACCAACCTCCGGTCCTGTTTAAAACAAACAGTTCCCCATGGTGGGGCGATCTCTCCGGAACTCATTTTATGAAAAATGACAAAATGTTAACACCACTGTCGTAGTAAAAATGACAAAATGTACTCTAGAAAAACGTAGTTCGTGTAAGGTCGCAGTTTATACAAAACATACTGATGTATATATTCGGTTGTGAGAATTATCATCCAACTTTTTCCCACTATGAAATATCGGGAAAACGTTACAAAATATTTAATGTTCCGGATAAAACTTACTGTTTTCTTTAGTGATCGGTTAACATGTATGGGATAAAATGAGCCAAAATCTTTATTTCTCATTCTAATCGATCTGTAGATCATATGTGTGATCCGAACATCATGTAATTTAACCGGGAAATTGAATCTGGGAACAAAGAGCATGCCATTCTATGGAGGACATGTTTTATCCCCATTAAACAAAGTGTTTCAATTTGAACTAAAGGTAACCAATCCTACATATATGTCGGCAAAACCGACTGAATGAGCAGGAGCATAATATTCGGACGGGACTGACCATTGACCCTTCACAAATACCAGTGACAGTTGCCAATTTTTGTGCCTCTAATAATACTAAACACTATTAGAATATATAGAATAATATATAAATATTTGAGTATATTCGACAACACATGTACGTCAAGATAGTTGAGATAAATTCAAAGTACAAATATTTCAAATTTTGAAATAAGTTTGGCAGAAATCGGTTACTTACAGACAGACCGCCATTGTAAATTGTCGAATCGGATTTGGTTCAATGGCACATGGATTCTAACCGAAAATTTTGGGCGGATTTTTTTTTCAAACGGCAGCACTGATGCTATGCTCTAGTTTCCATAGCAGCAGAGGAGAAACAACTGCCCACACAGACACAAGTGGTCCTATCGAAGCTAAATCAGATTCGTTCATCCGCCTCAATTCTTACTGGGTACAAATTGAACAAATGCCTGGCATATGGACTAGAACCACACGACACGTTGCACTTATTGAACAGCTCTGCAAATCCTACTCAAATGTCACCATACAGGTTGCATCTTTCCTGAATTTGGACACTGAGTAGGTAGAACCGATCAACATATAATGGATTCCTTTTTTTATACATCAACCCTATTCTGAGCAACTGTCAAAACGTATTTAACGATCACCTTCTCATGCAAAAAATCTAATGAATTTTGGTGAAAGAAATACCCAAAGATCAAGATATCGATTTTACATTATCTGTACACGTCTTATGACGAACTTATTGTTTAAGCCAGCCATAGAATTCATTACCCGAGGAGGACCTGTTTATACCCTTCACCACACTGTGGTACAGGGTATTATGTCTGTGTACATATGTTTGAAGATGGCAAAAGGAAACGAAATAGACACATGTTTACTTTTGAGAATATGCATAGAATCACTTTCTGGGTCGATTTATGCATGTCCGTCCGTCCATGTATTCTTTGAACCAAGTGCAGATCGTAGTTATGATCCAATTTATATGAAATTTAGCACAGTTCACTTATTTGGTCCAATGACGAACCATGTAAAATTTAAAGAAAATCGGTTCATATATATTTTCGTCTGATTTTATCTAAATGGTGCAATAAATACCAATATGTGTCCGATTAAAACTTGTACAGAGTTATGAATTAGGTCTATTTTTATATGTACGAAGTTTTGTGGAAATCGGTTAAGATTTAGATATAGCTCCCATATATAGTTTCGTCCGATTTTTGGTAAATGTTGCACCAAATTCCCAATATTTGGCCCATTCAAACAAAAAATTGCGCAGCGTACTGACTAAAGTCCAGTTTGATATCTGTGAAGTTTTGTTGAAATCGGTTCAAATTTAGATATAGCTCCCATATATTTTTTTCTTCCGATTTTATTAAAATGGTGAACCAAATTCCCTATGCTTGTTCCGAATTACGCGAAAATATGCATGACGTACCAAAGTGTGTCTATAATGATGTGTGTGTGTGTGAAATTTCGTTGATTTAGCGGTAGCTCAAATATCAATTTTCGTTTGATTTTATGTAAATAGATCACCAATCTCTTTATAGTTTTTATTCGATTGATCAGATATTGTGCATAGCATATCAACTATCAACTAAAATCCGTTCAGATTCAGATATAAATCCCATACATATTCATATCTATTTTATACAAATGACACGTCAAATAACCCAAGTCTGCCCGATTCACTTGTAGATTTCGTATTGGTAAGTGTAGGGGTTAATTTATATTTGGAATATTTGTTGCTTCAATGTAGACCACATATTTAATTTCGTACGATTCCATTCTTTCCTATCAATAGGATATTGTACATATGTTGTATGTACCCAAAGTGGTGAAGGGTATCATATAGTCGGCCCGTCCGGCTTTTGAACTTTTATTTCTCGTTATTTGCTTTTTTATTCTTTCATGAATGACAAAAACATTATTCGATAACCAAAAAATTGTGTTTTATTTAGGTGACCTAAATGAAACTCATCTTTTTGGATCGCATATCAAAAAAGTCTAATGTATCATTACACCTCTAAAAATAACTCATACGCTACCATTACTGTAAACGACAAACAATTAACAGCACTCATACGCACCCCCATCCTATCAAACTATTATCATAAATTGCCATATATATTTCGCCGCCAGCAATTTTCTAATAGTTTTAGTTTCATAAATATCATTCGATAAATCAATCAATCAATAAATCAAAAGCCATTTAAATTAAAATGTTGCAAAAATTCCTCAAATAAATGCAATAATGTCAAAATATTTCGCTTGTTTGTGTAAATTGTCACACCCAAACATGAAACAAAAAATATTGTCATCATGCAATTATGTAGGTGGTAGGTATGCACTTATGTCATTCACGATAACAAAAAAAAAAACTGTCGTCAACAATAACAAAAACACGTAAAAGAATACCAGGACATTCACTAAACCATGTCCATGTGATGACAATGGTGCCTGCCCCATTACGGCCATTCTGATGGCTGATGACCATGATGACATTGATATTTTTCAATTAAACACTTACATTGGAGCTCGGTGACCATTTGGATGATGTGGATGTAAAATGATGGCTAACACTGCCATTTGTAGCAACGTTTACACCGCCGCCGCCTCCGACGCCACCATCGCCGCTAACACCCCCAATACTGGCATTGGCTGAGCTTGTTGAACTGCCGCTGCCTACACTGCCAACTACGAATTGTATTTTTAGTTGTTTGGTTGTTTGTTTGGCGAGTGTTTAGTTGCACAGATACAGCCAAACACACACACACACGCACATAGACGACAGATAAGAATTGAATTGGAAATGGCATGGCAAACAATGATTGGTTTGTGATGGAAATTTATTAAATTTTTGTGTCGGTCATGCGAGAGCATTTTGTTGTGTTGGAATTTTTGATATAAACCGGCAACCATTTTTCGAAGAATCACAGAAAAACACAACAACAACAGGTCCAGGAAAAAAACAAATACCAGCAAATATGCAACCAACAACAAGGATCATCAGCCGAAATATGCAAGAACACCATGGATGATGATGGTGTTCATGGTTTTAGTGTATGTGTGTGAGTGTGTGTGACGTTCATGGTTTTAGTGCATGTGTGAGTGTGTGTGTTTGCGATTTACGTAGAAGATTTGATTGTGTGCAGATTTCGATTTTTCAATTTTTATGTTTGGTAATGGTGTTGTTGTTATTGGTGGATTTGAAATGTTGTTGTTGTTTTATCCAAGGGATGGATGGATTTTTAGCATGAATCAAAGATAGCATCGGGAGCAAAAAAGAAGTGACCATTGGGTTTCGTTAACATTATTTGGTATTTGGTTTGGTTTTTTTTTTGTCGAGTTTCCATGTACATTTTCCAAGTGTGGAATTTTAGTAAAGGCAGTGATGTTGTTGTTGTTGTTATTATTGCCGTACCAATGAATTTCGGTTGCAATATTGGTGGAGGGATCGGGTTTTTTTTCGTTGTTGTTGTTATTTTTCAAATATTGAACAATTTCCACAGCAATTGTTTAGAATTGTTTAAATTGGTTTATAGAGAAAATTGAATTCATTCATTGTTTTGTATGTACGTGTGTGTTTGTGTTTTTTGTTAATTTTAATGGCCAGCAAGTACAATTTTTGTTTTGTTGTTTTTTTTTTCGATTTTATAATTTTCATTTCGTAGCAACCAATTTTGGTGAATCAGGAAAATTAAAAATAGGAATATGCATTTCATTGCCACATTTGAACAGTTGCCAAATTTGGAGTTGGAAGTATATTTTGTGGTGGACCGTGTATGTGTGTGGTTGGTGGTATTGAAAAAAAAAAATTGGAAAAGAGAGGGAGAAAAGAGAAATGGAAAGATAAAAAATTAATTAGCAAAAAACAATTTCAAATATTTGTTTTTATTATTTTTATATTTAATTATATGTCTTAAAATTTTTTGTTGTTTTGATAAAACTTACCGTATTGCGATGGTATAACATCAGGATCACGTTCATCCTCAACCAAATCCTCAGAGGATTTGGATTTAATGTCAGTATGTTGCCAACGGGGTTTATCCATGCCACTGCCCTGTAAAATATAAAGGGAAAATATGAAATATTTTTCAATAAGAACAACAAAGAGATTTTATTGCGAGAACTTTAAAGTGGACAGTGTTTAAAATCATTTGATTTCAAAATTTAGGACCATTTGAAACTCACATGTTTATAGGCGTCCTACACATACCTGTCTTTTAATTTTAGGCGCATACATAAACACATATAGGCATCATCCGAATTTAGATTCTTATTTTTTAAATGAAAATCCTCAGGACTTAGAAAGTATGGCTTACAAAAAATATCCCCCAGTGATACTGGGCGGCAAATCTTTCTACTAAAATTTTGAATATTGTCGATATTTTCGGACAAATGTAGGAATTTTTTAAGAATTTGAGAACTTATTAAACCGAATTATGTATTTCAGCTTTGAAAGGATTAAATGCTTCCCGGCGGGAAATATTTAATATCTCTCCCGCCCCATTTTATGTATGTTAAAGGTTCTGGACAAATTTTCCAACCAAAGAGCCCGTAATGCGGTATTTGGATTTTTCTTGAAATAAAAACCTGATGTTAATAATTTAAGGATTTCGACCGATTTTAAGTATAGTTAAAGTCCTACGACGATGTTGCGTCATTAATTAAATTCCTCTATATATCTAAACTTGTCATTTCTTTATGGTTATCAATTCACAAATCACCTTCAAAAATATATCTAATTTTTAAGATATCCTTTCTAAATAGAACAGTTTTCTTTTTCTAATTGTGTTTTAATTTTCTCATAGCTCCCCAAAGAAACTCGATAATAATCGATCACCAAACATATCATGTAGTTGTCCATTCTCAACTTTAGTGTCAGCGATGTCATTTTCCAACGGGAACAAACAAAGTGCCAACATTGACTCGCAGCGTTTTATGCTTGTTCTGACATCGAACAAATTTCATTAAAAATTCACAAACAGAAAAGCTGAGCCAAAGCAAAAGACAATATCAAAAGGTTGAATGGGAGACAATCGAGAAACGAATGTAAAGTTCATAAAAAACACGAAAGAAGACAGGAACTGAAAACTGAAATGGATATGAATGTTATGATAACGGAGAATAATTGAATTTTCAATACGTAGATGGGTTCGAAAATTAGCGGAATTTAAAATAATATATATATATATATATATATATATTTATATATATATATACGTTCGTCCCCATGCCTAATTTTTTTCTTTAGGAAAATATACATGTCGAACAAGGAACAGAGGACAATCCTTTAAAATGTTGACAAATGCCAATGTAAACTTTTGGACCATATATGTTACACCATTCTTTCCGATAAAATAATTCAATAAATCTACAAATACCATATTTCACCTTCAAAAAAAATATTGAGACTAATATAGCGATATTTAAAAATTATACCGAGAGCTCGTGACTACGCAAATGCAGAATTTGCAAAGGTGGTGTAGGATAATTTTAACTCGGCAGTAGATTCAGCAACAGCCAAATTCATAATCGAATTAGCAATAACTTTTTGGGGTTTTATTAGGAAAATATCCAAGCATCCAAGTTGGTTAAAATAAACGTTTTGGAATATGGAAATTTGGGAGGTACCTTAATGTGGGGACTAGTTTAAAAAAATTACCAAAATTGAGGGTTCGATACTTTGCTAGCCAATCAGAATCCTAAATTCCAAATCACAGCATTTGAAAAAGATTATCATAATAACGAATATATCCGGGGGTACCGTATTAAGGGGACCATATGCAATACATCCTGAAAAATCTGTCATAGTTAATCGATATAGATTGTGATCATATATAAATATTATTTATGGGTCTTCGATGATTATTTCAAGCCACCCGAACTTTGGATACCCTCCACCATAAGAATCCAAAATTCCAAATAATAGCTTTTGAAAACCAGTAAGGAAAGTAGTAAATTCGGACTGGGCCGACTATAAGATACCCTTCACCACTTTGGATATATTCTACATATGTATCCTACCAGATGTCGCCTTTTTGAAGGAACATTGACGTGAAATTGAACGAACTTAAATATGTGATCTTTAACTATATCTAAACCGACTAACATAAATCCCTACACATGTCACTTTGCAACCCATGATAAATTTTGTAAGTCAATTTAAAGAAAACTTGACACACGCTTTTTGGTACTTGATGTGCAGTTAACATGAATAGGCCGAAATTATATATGGAAGCTCTGCTATATTTATATTTGAACCGATTTCAAGAAAACTTGCCAGAGATAAATTTATATTAACTTCAGTACGTTGCATCAATCGGCCTAGCTATGCATCTTAACTGAAATGGTGCACTTAATATCGGACGAATATATATATATATATATATATATAGGAAGTGTATGTAACTCTGAACCGACTTTCACGAAACTTAGCACACATAATTCGAGACTAAATTATGTATGCTATGCCAAAATTCGTGCAAATCGAAAGATATATAAAGAAGGACTTTGGTGCACTAATTACCTTAAATCGGGCGAAACTATATGTGGGAGCTATATCTAAATCTAAACCGATTTTCACGAAACTTAGCACACGTCATTCTAGACTAAATTCAGTACACTATGGCAAAATTCGTGCAAATCGAATGGTTCTCAGGGAATTTGGTGTACCATTTACCTACAATCGGGCGTAACTATATAGGAGCTATATCCAAATCTAAACCTTTTTAAACGAAACTTATCACACGTCATTTTAGACTTAATTTAGTACGCTATGTCAAAATTCGTGCAAATCTATAGATTTTCAGGGACTTTGGTGCAACATTTACCTAAAATCGGGCTAAACTATATATCGGAGCTATATCTAAATCTGAACCGATTTTCACGAAGCTTATTCAGTACACTGTGTCAAATTTCGTGCAAATTTGGTACACCATTTACCTTAAATCGGACGAAAATATATATGGGAGCTATATCTAAATCTGAACCGATTTTTCACAATTTCAATAGGGTTTGTCCTTGGTCCAAACAAATGAGCTGTGTCAAATGTCATCCAATTCAGATCATAAATGCGACCTGTACTTTGTTTACAATTTAACATGGACAGATAAATCGACTCAGAAAGTGATTCTATGCATATTTTCAAAAGGAACCATGAGTCTATCTCGATTATTTTTGCCTGTTACAAACATATGCACAAAGACATAATAACAAATACCACAGTGTGGTGAAGGGTATAAAAATACCATATGAACTAGAATTTAGGGTTATAGTATGTGTAAAGGGTTGCTAGGGGTCCAGAAGACCCATCGATGTGGCTGTAATTATTCCAGGCTAATGAGAAAGAACAATATCCGTACTATTTAAAGTATTTTAAATATTTTTAGACGCATTTTCCCTAACAAAATAATTTCATAGGCCAATGAAATTATTTTTTTTTTCCCCTAAAAAAAATAATTTCATTGGAATTCCGGATTCTTGAAGTGATACTTTTTTAATATCCCCCTTAACCGAAGTTCCATATTAGTGTTAAATAAATAACTTTTCCATTGTTTATATTTCAACGTAGACTTTTCCAAAGGTACCCATTATGTTTCGTTACATTAAAATTCTTAGCCTATATTTCCAAAGACCATCAGGAAAAGGACCGTTCATAGACTTTGACAAATTATATTCTTTAAATATCTTTTCACTATATTGATTTAAGATTTTTACGTTCCTTTCGAAGTCCCTTGGCGGGACTTTTATTGTTAGAATAACCTTTAGAAGACATTTTATTAAAAGAAGAGGCTTTAGGATTTTTATATAAAACCCTTTAACATTTGTTCAGTTATAGAGAACTCCATAGACCCCTAAACTGTTTTGGCAGGATTTTATTCAATATTAATATTTCCAATACCTTATTTTCAATTTAAACCAAACATTTTCAATCCGATCGCCGTTTTAAATTTCATTCTTCCTTTTTTTCTTATTCATCATTTCTATCTACGATATTACTTACCTTATAAACATCACCGGTTTGAGCGACTACAGCTGTGGCCGTTGCCTTTGTGCCATGCTGACGATTGCGACGTAAATTGTGTAAAAACGTCATCATGAATATTTTCAAAGCGATTGCCAAACTAATAATAACAATTGTAAGGACACTCCCAACGATAACGGGTGACAGTGTCAGGGATACATCATCGTCTATGAGTGTGAGTGTGTGCAATTTTTTTAATATTGTTATAGCAGTAGGAAAAAAACGTATATGGAAATAATAAAGGTGTGGGGAGGGGAAATAAGAGACAGTTAATGTCAGTCACAGAGACACACACAAATAAACCACCAATGACGGAAAAGCGGGATAAAATGAAAACAAATTGAAAAGGGTGGGGCATGTATGTGAGTCGAGTTTAAAATGGATAGATTCACAATTATTGTGTGATATGTGTGTTTTAGGGGAAGGGTTTTGGGTGGAGGTTAGGGGTCAGTTATTCACAAAAAATAGCAATTATTATACCAAACAAAAAATATTGAATTTAGGTGTGTATGTGTGTGTTTGTATCATCATAGTATCAATATTAGAATAGGTGTGTAACATGTCATTGCAACACAACCCATTTATGTGTCAGTTGAGTGTGTGTGTGTGTATGTAAGTGTTTGTTCCATTCATGTTTGACATGATGTGGTTGCATACATGCAAAAAAACGAAACAAAACAAAAGGTTTGTATGTCAGCAGTGTTGATTTGTTGTAGTTGTTTAAATTTTTTATTAATATTTTTTTCGCACACAAGCATATGCAGTTGTTATCATTGGTGTGTGTGTATTTTGGTGTTGTATGTGTATATTTTTTGTTGTTATTTGTTCATTTGTAAGTTGTTTACAATTGTTGTTGTCGTTGTTGTCATCATCATTGTTGGGTTTGTTGAAGTTGGCAGTTACGTTGACATCAATGGCGACAGTATTGTGTGTGTGCATGTAAGTATGTGTATGTGTGCGATTGTTGTCGTTGTTATTTTGCATCACAATCAATAAAAACAATCATAAATCATGGGGCGGTTGTCAGCGTTTTGCGTGTCACCATTTTGTTTGTACGTGCGAAATTTAATCCATTTCAAATTGTTGTAGTAGTCGTAGTACGACAAAGGGCGGCAATGACACACATACATACATATGGGTCGCAAAAACAAAACCCCGAACGGTATACATCAGTAGAAGCACAGCAACAGTGTGGAAAACGTGAATACCAACAATCAAGCAGGAACCATCATCATAGGTGTTCAATTCCAATTTTGTTTTTTTGTTCGGAGCAGCAAGTTGCCATGTTGATATATGAAACCGCAAAAGAAGGCAGCATAGGTGAACCAAGAAGGATTCGGGATTCGCAATACAAGACACAGCACACACACAAATAAAGCAGCCACATAACATTCCGAACAACCAAACATATGTGATTGTCAACCATACACCAGGCAGGCAGTCACGGAGACAGGCAGCACAGCCCCGTCAGGTAGTATGTCAAGTCAAGGGTGTTGAAATCCAAGCAAAACGTGGCAAACATGTAAATTATAACCACAAAGTTCAGTTCAGGTTTTTTGCAGTTGTTGTTTTCGTTTGTTTGTATTTTTTGCACATTCACCCGCACATCAACAGCAGCAACAGCGACAACAAACAAAGCAATCATCATTCATTTCCATAACGGGCGCCGCAAAAAAATGACAGTCATAATAAAAGGGAAAGACAGAGCAAAAAAGAAAGAGAGACAAAGAAATAAAAAAACGAGAATATTATAGTTATTATTGAAAGCATTTTTCATTCAATATTTGTTTTTGAGTTTTTTTATTCATATTTTACGTTGATGGCCCAGCAATTTTGTAATTTAGGTTAAAGTGACGTTAATGGAAAGTGAGTGAGTGTTATTGTAGTGGATATATGTCAATTTTTAGATAGTAGCATTTTAGGAAGTGTATAGGAATATTTGTGATTAGTTTTGTGGTGATATAGAATTTAATTTATTTGTTAAGTTCCTAAAAGTATGCAGTGGACATAAGGGATTATTTAGAATTTCGAATGTATAATTCAATAAACACTTTGTCTTTAGTTTAATATCACGTTTTGTGACATGATGCCAGATTTGACTTTTATAAAAATAATAAATGTTGTTAAATAATTCAAACCCAAACCTTTAAATATCTTAATATAAGAAAATATGGATTTAAAACACATTTGAAACAAACGACTAAAATTTGTTGTCTACCCACCTAGGTCCAGGATTGTAGCCACTTCATAATCCTCAAAATACCAAAAATAGGAGTATCCTAAGAACTGTCCGATATTAATATTTGATAGAATGATTTTATACCCACTGAGCAACCAAAGTATTATATAAGATGCAAATCTGTTGAAAAAGTGCCGAAAAATTCTTATAATAGGGGGTATACTAAAACTTGGGTCAGTGTTGATAATTCGTCGTAAGGGTATTATTTCCCCAATGCGAATTCTAAATATAAGGTTGGGGAAAAAGAAATCCATTATTTTTTTCGGCAGACGGCTATACAGAGAGGATTCTCGTAAAGCAAACGGCTATACAGAGAAGATTCTCGTAAAGCATCAAAACAATTTCAGATTCAATTTTGTTTAGTGCATTTTGTGGTGAGTTACAGGGTGTTAAAAATGGAAGTGAACAAAGAAAAAAATCGGTACATTTTATAGCGTTGCCTCGACAAAGGCAGGAGAAATACCAAACTACAGGACTTCAGGTTGAAAGTTTGGAATGGGACCATGAACATACGGAAAATGTTGCGTAACCTTCGTATGGGGCCGCTGTAGAATCACAGACTTCTATTAAAAATGATATATAAGTTAGTTTTTTATCCACCAATTGTGATCCACTTCATAATCCTCAAAATACCTAAAATTAGGGTACCCTACAAATGTTCGATATTGATATTTGGTAGACAAGTTTGAAATCTACTGAGCAATGGAAATACGTGCCCATTCCTAAATTCGAATAAAAGGTAACATACTTAAACTTGGACAACTACACTTGTATAAAGTAATTGTCTTTAGTTTGACACTGTTAAGCTCTCAGTATATGAGTGTTGATTTTATGGTCCAAAATAGGAAAATAAAGGTTCAAATTTTATTTAGATTAATACTCGGGGTCAAAAATTTTGTTGATATAATTCGAATCTATACTAATTAAAGAATGTCCCCGCAAAATTTCAAGTTAAAATCTCAAGAACTCTTGAAGATATAGCCGATTTATTGTGTCAGCATCAATTGACGGCTGAAGGGCTTCTCAAACTTTAAACGCGTTTTTCTCTAAACATTTTTTTGCCAATGGCGGGCACGATAACTCAAAAACTAATAACCCAATCGATTTCAAATTTTTACACGTTTCTCTGTGAGTGTATAGCTATCGTATGAACTAGGATAAAGCCAATCGGTGAAGATCTTCCTTATTTTTTAACTTGGTTTTTGGTCAAAAATCGGTGATTTTTCAAAAATATTTTTTAAAAGGTCCGCCATTTTGTTAATTTTAGAGCGAAGTCAATAATCCTAGTTCATACGAGAGCCAGACATGTACTCTTTCTAACACCGTTGGAATTTTCGGATTCCGATGTTCCAGTGAGGAGTTATCATGCCCGCCATCAAAAATAAGGACTTTTCTTTAATTACAAAAAAAAAAACAACAAAACAATAACAACAATTTTTTGTAAATTATTTTTCTTCTCTTTTAAATCTTCAAATATATATGCAAAGTTACAAACCTTAACAAGCATTGGTATTGATTTACCAGCCCATTGAAAATCTTGAAAATTTTAAATCGAGAATGGGTGGGGTTCCCTTAAACCATTTACAATTGACCTGGAATTGCAAGAATTTGCCAACAGGAGATGTGCTGTGTTCCACCAGAGCAACGCTAGGCCACACACATCAACAGTGACTCGCCAGAAACTTCGGGAGCTTGGTTGGGAAGTTTTAATGCATCCGCCATACAGTCCGGACTTGGTATTAAGCGATTATCATTTTTTCTTGCATTGCAAAATTTCTTTACTGATAAAAAAAAATTGGTATCTAGGGAGGATTGTGAAAATCGAATACAAGAGTTTTTTGCAAATAGAGAGCAGGACTTCTATGAGAGAGGCATTATGAAGTTATTTTTAAAGTGGCAACAAATCATACAACAAAACGGTGCATATTTGGTCCAAATCGGACAATCCGAAACATGTTAACTAAAGTCCTATAGTTCATATAAAAATAATGGATTTCTTTTTCCCAAAACTTATTTATAATTTGAACTTGAACAACGTTCTTAATTCAGTTCGGTGTGCTGTCTGTGGAGTTTTGTTGAAATCGGTTCAGATTTAGATATGTCTCCCATATATAGTTTCGTCCGGTTTCATCTAAATGGTGCAGTAAAATCTTAAGGATTGTCCGATTGAGACAAAATCTTGCACAGCGTACTGAATTAAGTCCAGTTTAATGACTGTGGAAATTAGTTCAGATTTAACTAAATCCCATATATACTTTCGTCTAATTTTATGCAAATGGTGTAAAAAACTCCCAAAATTTGTCCAATTGAGATAAAATCTTGCGCTATTTACGGAGCTAGGTCCAGATAATCGTATGCGAAGTTTTGTTGACATCGGATCAAATTTATATATAGCTCTCATATAAATATATTCGTCCAATTGTATGTAAATGGTGCTCCGAATAGCCTTTGTTTATTAGATTTACACGAATTTTGGCAGAATTAAGTTTAGAGTTCAAGTAGCAAAAATCGGCGTAGATTTAGATATTTCTCCTATGTGTATTTGCTTCTTATTTTATGTGTATGATGCACAGAGCCGCCTACTTCTGTTCCATATACACGAGATAACATTGTGGTCAGCGCACTGTGCTGCAGCATACCACATGGGGTACGACACGGTTGCTCAATTAGGTCCTGATTTATACATATTTCCACATACATTGTTTTGCTCGATTTTATACAAATGGTACACAAAAGAATCCGATTGACATGCAATTTTTCATAGATTTGAGAATGGTATGTGTATGGGTTTTTTAATTGTTTCAAATGTCTATGTAGATCACTTATTTAGTTTCGCCCGATAACATTTCAAAGGTTTTCAAAAATGTTATGTCTGTTCAATAAACAGGATATTGTATGTAAAGTCACTTGTATGTATCCAAAGTGGTGAAGGGTATAGTATAGTCGGCCCTGTCCGACTTATGAACTTTCCTAACTGGTTTCCAATTTCAATAGTGTTCGTCTTTGAACAAAATATATGGGGTGTTCCAAATTTCAAGAAATGGGGATGGACAGACGGACCGGCATCGACTCGATATCGGTATACATCGACTCCACATATGCACAAAGACATAATACCCTGTACCAAAGTGTGGATAAGGGTCTAGACACTCTAAAAATCAACTAAACCATTCATATCTCCAGGTGTGCTTAAAAACTTAGAGGTTTACGTCGCCTTTTACCACGGTTATGCTTTTTTTCGTTTGGATCAAAATGATTTAATAAGACGTAAATAGACGTGATTACATAAAGTGTGGAGAATATTTTCCGCCGAACTAAAATATGCACTGAAGACATATTATCGAAAGTGTTCGCTGATACAAATTCGAAATAAATTAATATTCCACCTCATCCGCTTAATGAATTTATAGCCTTCACATGTTATGACCATCAAGTAGAAGAGTTAAACGGAGCAATTAAAATAACAATAAATTGAAGCCACATCTAACGTTATGTGAAATATATATGTCATTGAATCCGAAATCGATGTTTGATACAACACATAAGTCCGTACTTTATGAGATTTACGATTGTCATATTATACACCACACTGTAACTACCAAAAAGGAGAGAATTATATCCATAGTTACCTATGAGGATATATATAGGACAATTTTCTGTGGCGATTTATACATCACTTAGATTAAATTTGATACAACTCTCTTGTGTGGTCCAAAGAGAAATCCTATTATGATTGCTAAACATCGATTAACTGATTTCATCTAAGTGAGCGGTTAGAATTTATTTGAATTATACAGTTTTTAAAACTGAATTTAAATATTTAAGAAAGAGAATAATTTTTTAAATGCCCCACATAGTACTCAGTGTCGTTTTTTCTAAAATGTATACTTTCGTATTTTTCATTTTGTATTTAAATTATAACTTAGACATTCATTTAAAGACACCTGCCACGATTTTTCAATGCAATAACAATTTTATATTTTTATTTTTCATAAATCAATATTTTTTAATAGCATGTCATTATATTTTCACTTTCATAAATGACTATCGTCAGTTTGCTGTCAACTTCCAAGCGGAAAAAAAAACTGAAATTGTTCTTTATGGAAATTATAAAACGTAACATGTCATTTAACATTTGAACGAACATAGCATTCATTTCATAATAATAACAATGCCAGTATATTGCGTTACGCATAACTACTCTATATAGAAATACAGTAGAACAGTGTTAAGGCGAATTTTCGATATAACAAAAAATAAAATTACTGGCTATGAATCCATAAACATATGACAATTCTTTTCCATATTTTATATATAATAATTTCATTATGAAAAAATTTAGTTTAATTTAGTTCGTCATATCGTTAGCTGACAGTTTGGCTTTTGTGTTCTACTTGAATTTTTATTTTAATTTTTTTTCATCATATATATATATATATATATATCATTATTTGTGGCGACATCAGCCATTTTCCGTTTGCCTGTCTGTCTCAGTCGGTTTGACTCATATATTCCTTTGCCGTCTCAAAGGACTCTCTGAACAAATAACAATAATAATATTGTATTTGTTTGGAATAAAAAAGAACATAATAACAACGTTATATACACAAAACCGTTTATTAGCGATAGCAAATAAGGTCACATAATAGTCAATTAACATTTCATATATTATATATATATATATATATATGAAATAAATTGCATTGCATTTAAAAAAATAATACAACGCAGACATGGCAAATGTTATTTATAATAACAGCCGAAGAGTAAGATAATGAATAATTAAACATATAGAATCCATTTAAAAATGAAAAACAAAATCTTATTTCATTTTTAAATGAAACAATTTTTTGATGCACATGCACAGGGCAAACCAAGCGACCGACGAAGCAGGCGGTTAAACACCAGATTGTCTGACTGCCAGTTTCTGATTATACAATGACATTTGTATTCTGTTTTTATTTTATTTATTTTCTACATATTTTTTGATGACAGGTTAAATGATGACCCACATTTATTAAAGTAATTGCTGTAATTTATGTGAAGGTATGCAATATAAAGGAGCAGGATATATGTTTGGGCAACGTTCTCTTCCTTGCATCAAATGTAAATTTATTCAACTATATGGAAGAGATTTTTTTGTAATATTATTCAGTTTTTATAAAACAAATAATGAGTCCCAGTTTTATTGCAGATGTCTCCCGAAAAAAAATATTATAGATGTTGAGATGTGTTAAATTAACAATTAAATATTAGGTGGAGAAGGCCCGATGCATGATAGAAGATCTGTATATGAAATATATCTGAAAATAGTCTATACATTAAAACATATTGAGTATTGTTCCTGTGGCGCCCAACGGTTATTGATCAACATTTTAATTATTGAAGATAAAAACTAACAACTAACGGTTATTGATCGGATTTTTTCAAACTTTGAATGATTGGAGATGAAAACAAAAATTAAGTTTGCCTCAATACAACAAAGAATCTGAAATAAACCCAATTCAGTATGACTGTCCAGGGTACAGGGTATTTCTACCCTTCTCCACACTGGGGTACAGGGTATTGCAGGTACAGGGTACAGGGTACAGGCATGTACATATGCACACATATGTGTGCATATGTACATGCATATTCTCAAAAGGAACCACGTGTCTATCTTGTTTCCTTTTGAGAATATGCATGTACGCATTTATGATCCGAATTGGATGAAATTTGGCACAACTCATTTATTTGACCCAAGGACGAACCCTATCGAAATTGGGAAAATCGGTTCAGATTTAGATAAGGCTCCCATATATATTTTCGTCCGATTTAAGGTAAATGCTGTACCAAAGTCCCCATATATCTTTCGATTTACACGAAATTTGGCATCGCGTACTGAATGAAGTCTAGAATGGTGTGTGTTAAGTTTCTCGAAATTCGGTTCATATTTAGCTATATATATGTTCGTCCGATTTAAAGTAAATGGTACACAAAGTCCCTATGTATCATTGGATTTCCACGAAATTTATCACACAGCGTACTAAACTAAGTCTAGAGTGACGTGTGTAAATTTCGTGAAAATCGGTTCAGATTTAGATATATCTCCCATATATATTTTCGTCCGATTTTAGGTAAATAGTGCACCAAAGTCCCTATATATCTTGCGATTTGCACGCAATGTGGCATATCGTACTGAATTGAGTCTAGAATGGTGTGTGATAAGTTCCGTGAACTTTGTGCATATGTTTGTAACAGGCAAAGGAAACGATATAGACCCATGGTTCCTTTTGAGAATATGCTTAGAATCACTTTCTGAGTCGATTTATGCAAGTCCGTCTGTCCGTCCGTCCTTCCGTCTGTCTGTCCGTGATAAATTGTAAACAAAGTGCAGGTCGCATTTATTATCCCGATTAGATAAAATTTAGCACATATCATTTATTTGGCCCAAGGACGAATCCTATTGAAATTGGGAAAAATCGGTTCAGATTTAGATATAGCTCCCGTATATATATTCGTCCGATTTAATGTAAATGGTGTACTAAAGTCCCTATATATTTTTCGATTTATACGAAATAGCGTACTGACTTAAGTCTAGAATGGTGTGTGTTAAGTTTAGCGAAAATCGGTTCAGAGTTAGCTATAGCCCATGTCCGTCCGATTTAAAGCATATTGTGTAACAAAGTGCTCTAAAAACCTAAAGTTTGTCCGATGTACTGTAGTTAAAAAACCAGTGAGCGGAGCAGTATAGTCGGACGGTGCCGACCATGTGATACGCCACACAACTTCCACGAAAATTAAATTTTGTTATTTGCACCCTTTTGACACCCGACTAAAGATCAACAAATATTACTTATAATCAGTAGACGAGGGCTATACTTGTCCAGATTCTTATTACCGTAGGTTATGTTGTTATGTTGGGCTTTCAATTGTGGCCTATAGATCGACAAAAAAATTAAGTTTCGGTCTACTTCATCCCAAAATTCTGATGATATGACGATCGGTATACTTAAAAGTGGGTCTGGGACCAATATTTCGCGGTGTTACAAACCTTTGGGGCTGTACAAAGCTATAATACCCTGACAACACAGTTGTGTATGGCATAATCAATCTCTGTCAAGTTTCATTGAAATTGATGTTAAACGGTTCGCTTATTGATAAAGATCACATATTTAGGTTCGTACAATATTATAGCCTTCATCACTTTGTGTTGAAACCAAACCAAACCCATATCATTCTGAATCTAAGGAATATTTTAAATCAAGCCAAGAAAATAGTGTACCATTTGTATTCTAGGTTCAATCTGGAACATTGTACACTATTGGACAAACCCAACCAGCTGCTAAATAGCTGGTTGCTGAACATCCTTTAACCTAACTCAACCATCCACAAGAAAGATAATATTAAGTTGGGGAAAAAGAAACCAATTGTTTTTATATGAACTGTAGATGTGTGTGGCCTAGCGTTGTCATGGTAAAACACGACACTCCTCCTGTTGGCCAATTCAGGCAGTTTCTGGTCAATTGCTATCTTGAAACGATCCAGTTGTTGACAGTAGAGAACATAATAAATAGTCCCACAAAATGCATAGCAGAACCTTCCTAGTTTGGCCACCGAAAATCGAGCTTCTTTTTGAATCCAGCTTTGTGTAGAAGTAAACATTTTATGGTCGAGTTTTACCTCCTGGGCGATGTTACGACTGCTAACATGCCGGGCAACTACGATCATTTCTTCGATTTTATTGACATTTTCGAAGACCGGTCTAATAGATTTCTTTTTCCCCAACCTAATATCTTTTTTTGAAAATTTTTATAGTGAACCCCATTAACATATTTACCGGACTTTTTTATTTGAAATCATAGTTATTTAAGAATTACTCTTTGAAGTCCCATGTAAGAAACTTGAAAATATACTCGATTAATTTTTAAAATTTTGACTGAGGGTCAGTAAAACTCCTCTTTCATACCTCCAAAAATAACACTATCTTTGGTGTCCCCTTTAGATATGACTCTATTTGCCATATGGAATATTTTTCATAATATTTACCTAACAATTTTCCATAATAAATATGAAGTTTAAACAAGATCTTCCCACAGCCAAATATAGGTAAAATCGACCATAACGGAATTCCAACATGTAAATCGATCTTTTATTTACCTCATGTCTTTATATATTTCCTAAGAAGGAGTCAACCTACAGAAAACATTGTTATGGGTTCGATGTGGTTGATATGGTATGTAAGGAATTTTCTAATGTATTGCTAAAGGTGAAGTAATAGAAGAACTTCCATCAATGCCATTCTATGGAAAACAAACATGTCTGCTAACTTTATTTTTCTACAAAGTCATGAGTGAATGACAACCTCGCCTGTTTTCGCCATGGTTCTATTTAGAACACTTAGCATATGAATCTAATGGCTCACAAGGATACGACGCTGCTGTGTTTTTAAGGTAAACAATGAAAAGAATGAGAGTACTAAAGCAAAGATGTCAAGAAATCAATAACATGCATACACCCACCCTCGCTCCCTCCATGCTCCACCGCACCCAAGCCATATCATTACAGAAAGCGAACAATCAACAACATTAGTCAAAAACACCTGTCGCATCAAAACATGTCATCAGGTAATCAATCATTGTCGTTGTTTGTGTTTGCCCACCTAGATTTTTTCCAGCAACAACATCGGCAGAAAAATAACTAGGAAAACAAAAACAACAATCATCTAAACATTTAAAAAGATTTCTTTAGAAATTCATAAAACAAAAACCAGGAAAATAACATTATTGATGAGCCCTTCGGCTGAGGCCGACATCCAGAACGAGAGTCCTTTTTCTTATCACAAAACAACAAAAGTGAAATGATCCACAAAACAAATCACAAATTTGATTGAAGGCCATTTTTTGTATTTTCTGTAATCTGATTATTTGCTACATATACGCGTGTGTACATACCGTTTTTAAAGCCTGTAGCTCCAATCACCATATCCTGTATCAAATACGACGGACTGCGTCCCTTTTGATTGTAGGCATAAATACGCATTTTCAATGAATTGTTCTCTTGGGTCATTATCGATGTTAAAGTATCCAAATTTTCCAAAGAAAATTGTGGTTCCTCGGGGTTGGTGATATTAAATCTGGAATGGAAGTGAAAGGAAAAAAAGAGACAAATGAAATCGATATTATATGAAAAAGGGGACAGCAGAGATTTGAATGATAAACGAAAAAATAAAAAAATACATATACATGAAATCATATATGCATAATAGAATACAGTGGAGCCTTTTTAAAGAGAATATATCTTAATAGAAATTATAATAAAAAATATATTCTCATAATAAAGATCTTTATATTATTGAATGTGCGTCACTGATAAATATTTATAACCCAAATGAAAATAAATATATATTTGTTACAGGTTTCACTGTACATTTGGTTGTGACAATCAATGATAATGAATTCATCGAACGTATACCTTTTTTAGTTTTCTGTGTAAATGTTTACCCTGTTTTTTTTAGGAATTCATATCTCTTAAAATACACAGTTCGGTTATTCAACCATGACACAATGTTATTATTGTAATTTTAAAAACATACATATGTATAGACATTTATATTGCCTATAGATTACTTTATCCCATATTTTATCTGTTTATTTTTACCATGAATATTTTTCCAATAATTTTATGTTATCCTTTAAAAAAAATGTCAACTATAGATAAACCAGTAAAAAAAGTAAAGTTCACCACTTTGGGTATATTCGAAGGAACATTTACATGAAATTGAAGGAAGGAACATTGGCATGATCCTTATCTATAAGTTAACCAACTAACATCAATCCCATTGTCATTCTGCAACCCATTTTAATTTTTACACACGCTATTTGGTATGTTCCACTGTTTAAAAACTAGTATCAATCCGGTACCCAGTTATTATTTGGTGTACAATAAACACGAATATGTCGAAATTATATATGGAAGCTAAGCCATATATAAACCTGAACCGATTTCAAGGCAACTTGCCAGAGATTAATTTATATTTCAGTACGTTGTTTCAATCGGCCTAGCTATGGGTCTTAAGTGCATCATTTACTTAAATTCGGACGAAAGTATATATATAGGAGCAATATGTAAATCTGCACAGTGAACAATTTACATTAAGTCGGACGAAAATATATAGGTGATATATATAGGGGACAGGAATGCAAATTTGAACACTTTTTTCTTTCAAGCTTCATATTTTTATATTTTATTTTATAATTTTTGGTTTCTTATAAATTACCTAAAATTGGACGAAAATATATATGGGAGTTATAGCTAAATTTTTCACGATATTTAACATGCATCGTTTTACACTGAATTCAGTACGCTATGCAAAATTTTGTGCCAGTCGAAGGATATATAGGGACTTTGGTGCACTATTTACCTAAAATCGGACGAAAATATATATGGGGGCTATATCTGAATCTGAAGCGATTTTCACGAAACATAACACACGTCATTCTACACTCAATTCAGTACGCTGTGCCAAATTTCGTGAAAATCGAAAGATATATAGGGACTTTGGTGCACCATTTACCTAATATCGGACGAAGATATATATGGGAACTATATCGTAATCTCAACCGATTTTCACGAAACTTAACACACATCATTCTAGACTCAATTCAGTACGCTATATCAAATTTCATGCAAATCGAATGATATATAGGGACATTGGTGCACCATTTACATAAAATCGGACGAAAATATATATGGGAGCCATATCTAAATCTGAACCGATTTTCTCCAATTTCAATAGGGTTCGTCCGTGGGCCAATTAAGTTACCTGTGTCAAATTTCATCCAAATCGGATAATAAATGCGACCTGTACTTTGTTAACAAAAATTCATGGACGGACGGACAGACGGGCATGCATAAATCGACTCAGAAAGTGATTCTATGCATATTCTCAAAAGAAACCATGGGTCTATCTCGATTATTTTTGCCTGTTACAAACATATGCACAAATACATAAAACCCTGTACCACAGTGTGGTGAAGGGTATAAAAATTCTTTATACAATTCGGAACCTAAATTAGGCGACGATAACTTGGTAAATAGTCTGCTGGTTGTAGGTTGTTTATACTCTTAGAATATTAAATGCCAAATTACAGAGGCTTACAATTTTAAGATGGCAGCATTGAGCTGGACTCCTGTATCTATTTACCAACATTAACCTATTTTGAAAAATTTTCGTGGAAAGACTATTTTCTTTACCAAGAACCTGCAATGCCAAATTGGAGCTCTTTGGTTGGTAAATGCGACTAAACCCTGAAAATACCAATTATTGTACGATACCTTTATATAGTAGATATATCTAAACATAGAACTATAAAGAAAAATTTTCGTGCAAATGCCAAATTACAACCCAAAATATCAAAATTTGCCGAACCTTCAAAAAGGGAAAATGTCAAAATATGGAATACAACCCTTTCGGTTGGAAAATCAGGAGGTATTTCAAAGCTCGACCTTAAATCTTGCTAGCTCTATGGCCATTTCAGACAGACGTATATCCAGAAATCGACATAAAGTTTTATTCTGATGGCAAATGAGCGTGCATTATATTGAAGACTTGGAATTTTGAATACATATATTTCAAGACATAATTTTCTTGTTGTTGTTTTGCAGTTAATTTTTGTAACTAAAGAAAAATCCTTCTTTTCGATGATGGGCAAGATTTGCAACCACTGGAATGTCCGAATCCAAAAAATTCCAACACCATTCATAAGAGCACGCGTCGCGCAACAATTACCAAATTGGCGGACCTTTAAAATTTGATTTTTGAAAATTTCCCTGTTAGAAGATCTTGACCGATTGCGTCTATTCTAGTGCATACAATAGAGTTTTACTTCGCCTGATCGAGAAAAAGGCTTTCAAAGTTTGATAAGTACTCTGGCCGTCACTTAATGATAACACAGTGAATCGGCTATATATTCAAGAGTGGAATATATTGAGTGTATATACCTATATTGCCTAAAATCGGTCAAAATGACCTCATTCTGAAAGATTTTTTTTGTGTAAAAACATTTTTTTAAACTTATGTTTTTATTTTTTTAACATTATTTGCAATCATACAAAACGTTGTTGTTATTTGTTTTCGGTGGGAGGGCTCTCAAGTTTTCCTTTTCGAAAAATAAGAGTGCGGACAAAAAGTTTTTTAGTTTTTTTGTTCGTTTGTGTTTCTAGAGTAGCAAATATTTGATATTTCACAATTTATTTAATATTTCACAAGAGGTCAAAATGGACGATTTTAGGCAATATATGTATAGCACATGTGAATACGGGGAATGAAAGAGGGGGAAAGCAGCTACGATGATTAATAAACGTAGTTCTATGTGGTACAAAAAATCACCAAGTTTTAAAAAGCTGTGTCATAATACACACAATTATTTTTGTTCTTGAAATCGAAAACCCATCAAAATGACCGCCAATCTAGTGATAATTTCTGTATATATATATATATATATATATATATATATCGATATTCGTAAAACTCGAAAAATATGGATTATTGAAATTTCTAAAACTGAAAAATGTTTCGTTTATGAGAAGTTCGGATAACTGAAAATATTTTTAGTTAACTGAACTCCGCTTAATTGAAAACATTGGATAACTGAATCAAACATCCATATTTTTTCCGTTTACGTTTTTTTCGATTTACTCATTTCCGTCCGTCTGTCTGTCTGTCTGTCGATGTAAAATTGTAAACAAAGTACAGGTCGCATTTTTGATTTGAACTGGATGAAATTTGGCACAGCTCATTTATTTGGCCCAAGGACGAACCTTATGGAAATTGGGAAAATCGGTTCAGATTTACATATAGCTCTCATATATATTTTCGTCCGATTTAACCTAAATGGGGCACCAAAGTCCGTATATATCTTTCGATTTGCACGATATATGGCATAGGGTAATGAATTAGGTCTAGAATGAAGTGTTTGAAAATTTCTTAAAATCGGTTCAGATTTAGATATAGCTACAATATATATTTTCGCTCGATTTAATGTAAAATGTGTACAAAAGTCCCTATATATCTTTCGATTTGCACGAATTAGGTCTATAATGATATGTGTTAAGTTTCCTGAAAATCGGCTCGGATTTAGATATAGCTCCCATAAATATTTTCCTCCGATTCAATGTAAATTGTGCACCAAAGTCATTATATATGTTCCGATTTGCATGACTTTTGGTATAGTGTACTGAATTCGGCCTAGAATGATGTGTGTTAAATTTCCGGTAAATCGGTTAAGATATAGCTCCAATATATATTTTCGTCCGATTTAATGTTAATGGTGCACCAAAGTCTCTATATATCTTTCGATTTGCACGAAATTTGGCACAACGTAATGAATTAGGTCTAGAATGATGTGCGTTAAGTTTCTTAAAAATAGGTTCAGATTTAGATCTAGCTCCAATATATATTTTCGTCCGATTTAATGTTAATGGTGCACCAAAGTCCCTATATAACTTTCGATTTGCACGAAATTTGGCACAGCGTAATGAATTAGGTCTAGAATGATGTGTGTCAAGTTTCCTGAAAATCGATTCAGATTTATATAGCTCCCATATATATTTTCATCCGATTTTATGTAAATGGTGCTCCAAAGTCCCTATATATGCTTCGATTTGCACGAAATTTGGAAAAGCGCACTGAGTTAAGTCTAGAATTGTGTATTAAATTCCCATATATATTTTCGCCCGATTTAATCTCCAATTATTTCGTCATGTATACAGGATGTATATTTTACATATCAGCATGTCTTGTATTTACCAAAAGTGGTGAAGAGTATCACATAGTCGGCTCCGTCCAACTTTTGAACATTCCTTACTGGTTTTTATATGAATTATAGGATTATAACTTATATGCTTCGGAATATCCGATTTGGGTTCTGGTGGAACACGACACCTCTCCTGTTGGCCAATTCTGGTCGTTTCTGGTCAATTGTAAATGGTTTAAAACAGTTTTGTGGTCGATTTTTAGCTCTTGGGCGATGTTACGACTACCAACATGCCGGTCAACTTCGATCTTTTCTCTGATTTTACCGACGTTTTCGACGACCGTCCTACATGTGCAAGGTGCATATTCAACATTAAAAATTTCTGAGCGGAATCTAAGAAACCAAAATTGGCTGTTACAATATATATCACAATTTTAGCCGCTTGGCTCGAATTTTCGCCTTTGTCAAAGAATAACTCTAAAATGTACCGAATTTTCTCTTCATTAACTTCTAATTTTAACACCCTGAAACTCATAACTGAATGCCCCAAACATAAAACAGCAAAATATTTTTTTTTTCTGCGAAATGTAACCCTTCCAGCGAGCTTTAATCTGAAATTGTTTGAAATCGAGAAATTGATCAATACAGCCATCAATTGAAAAACTAATGAATTTTTCCCCCAACCTTATATATTAGAGGTATATGTAAATCTGAAATAAAAAAAATAATAAATTCGAACTGAACCGATGGACCCTTGAGTGTGAATGTGTCTACCCGGGTGGGGTAAGGGTATGTTGCAGGAAATTAATTGTGTTTAAAATATTTGTTGTGAAGGAGAACTTTGCGATCATTTCCTAAATAACCAATATTTCATATATAAAATCCAAAGCAAGTGACTAAATCCATGACTAAATGCAAATACAGGGAGACCATACAAAGCAAGGGACTTAATCTAAATTCACACTCAAGGGTCCATTGTTATTTAATATAAAATCCAAGGCGAGAAACTGTCGACACTTTCCAATGACTGAGTACAATAGGGTCGGCCTCTGGGATGAAATTCAAGACGATTGATTAGTAACTCTGTGTAGTAGAAATCTAAGTAGAAAATAAGACATTCTATGTAAAGAACCAAAAATTCTCTCTTATACAATTTAAAATCCAATTAAACAAAGAGTATATTGCTGCTGTAGGCCAAAGAGAAACCCAGGGTCTGTCTATGCCATAAACCTAATCACACTATATGTTCATATAGAGTTGGGATTTACAGCCTTGTGGGGGCCAAAAAATGCTTTAAATTTTATTCATATTTGCAAAAAAAAAAGAAAAAAAAAACTTTGAAAATGTTTACAATTTAAATGTATACCATTATTTCCATTAATTTTAAATTTAAGTATTCAAATCGGCAACGATTTATGTCTCAATAAAAATCAAATTATTATTTCTTCCCTTTAAGGGAAAAAGGGAAAAGGGAAAAAACCCAGAAGTTCATGTTTCCTTTTTTTGCTTTATTGATGACATTCGGTTGTTAAAATGTTTATTGGTGTATTTTTATTCTTCCTATGGATATCCTTAAAAATGTCATACTTAAACATGCCATCATCATCATTTTTGATTTCTTTCCTTAACTTTTGAACCTAATGGCTATGGAAATATGTATATACATACATAGAATTATATATTATTGTCATATTATCATATTGTCAGCCATATAATAGTTATGATGATTGCCCTTTTTTTAAAGCAAATATGAATTTTTATTATTATTAGTTTTTTCTTTTTCGGTTATGAGAAGGCACACGTATTATGTGTAAGAGAAGAGAAATGATGTGACATTAAATTTGAGAGAAAATATATATTTAATATTTATAAGAAAATATATGTGAGGTTGTAATGAAATATGTCTGTTGCCACAACCAGATAAACCACAATAAAAAAATGTAAAATAGCTTTTCAATTTATTTGAAAAATCACACGAAAATACAGGGGGTCGACTAGGTTAAACTTCGTAATAATATCCAAAAATATACTCAAGTGAATATGACCGACGAGCATATTTTTTATCACGCCTATAGTAGACGTGTAAAAAATATATTTATAAAAATTTATGCTTTATACAGGGCCTAGAAAAATATATATAAGAATACAAACCTTACATGGGACATTGGAAATACTTTTTATAAAAATCCATGCTTCTATAGACCTGGGAATAATATATATTTTTATAATCCACATTGTAAAATTTTTCTAAACATCAACGCCTTATATAGGAACTTGGAAAATTTTTTCATAAAAATCAACGTCTAATGTAGATCTTTTCCACGTCTTATCTATGGACATGGAAAATATTAAAAAAGTCCTCACATTAAAAAGGATCGTAGAAAATGTGTTTTTTACAAATCCACACTTTATATTGGGTCTTGGAAATATAAAACAAAAAAATAACCTTGCCTTGTAGAAGACCTTAGAAAATATTTTCTTAAAATCCATGTTTATATAAGATATTGGAAACCTATTTTTTAATTCTTTACCATATATAGGATTATGAAAACCTTTTTTTAATTCCACCTATTATATAGGACCTTGGAATTTTTTAAATTCCACCCCTTATGAAGGATCTTGGATTTTTTTTTAAATTCCACCCCTTATATAGGACTTTGAATTTTTTTTTAATCCAAGCCAATCCAGGACCTTGGAAAAATATTTTTTAAAAAATCTACGACTTATATAGGACCTTGGCAATTTTGTTTCTTAAACAAGCCTTACAAGAAAAGCATTTTTCAAAAACCCACGCCATATATAGGATATTTTCTTCAAAATCCAGGCATTACATAAAAGCTTGGAAAAAAATATTTTTTAAAAAATCCACGTCATATATATGACATTGCAAAAATACTTCTAAACCAGTGAGGAAAGTAGTAAAGTCGGACTAGGCCGACTATACCCTTCACCACTTTGGGTATATTCTGCATATGTATCCGAAAAGATGTCACCCTTTTGAAGGAATTTTGACATAAAATTTAACGAACTTAAATATGTAATTTTTATGTCTTTCTGGAACCTATGCTAAATTTAATGTCATTTGGGTAAGTTTAGAGCCGTTTGCGCACAGTGAGACAGATGTGTGTAAATCGATTTAAAACAAACTTGACACATGTTATTCGGTATGCTGCACTGTTTAAAATTTAATCACAATCAGACACTCATTAATATATTGAAGCTACGATATATCTATGATTTTCAGGGACTTTTGCCCACCATTTACATAAAATCGGTCGAAACTATATATGGAAGCTATATCTAAATCTGAACGGATTTTCACGAAACTTAGCACACAATATTCTAGACCTAACTTAGAACCCTATACCAAATTTCGTGCAAATCGAAAGATATATAGGGACTTTGGTACACCATTTACCTAAAATCGGCCGAAACTATATATGGGAGCTATTTCTAAATCTGAACCAAATTTCACGAACCTTAGCACATATCATTCTAGATTTAATTCAATACGATATGCCAAAGTTCGTGAAAATCAAATGATTTTTAGGGACTTTGGTGCACCACTTACCTAAAATCGGGCGAAACTATATATCGGAGCTATATGTAAATCTGAACCGATTTTCACGAAACTTGGCACACATCATTTTAGACCTAATTCAGTAGGCTATACCAAATTTCGTACAAATGGAAAGATATATAGGAACTTTGGTACACCATTTACCTTAATTCGGACGAAAATATATATGGGAGCTATATCTAAATCTGAAGCGATTTTCCCAATTTCAATAGGGTTCGTCCTTGGGCCAAATAAGTGAGCTGTGCCAAATTTCATCCAAATCGGATCATAAATGCGACCTGTACTTTGTTTACAATTTAACATCAACAGACGGACAGACGGACGGACATGCATAAATCGACTCAGAAAGTGATTCTATGCATATTCTCAAAAGGAACCATGGGTCTATCTCGATTGATTTTGCCTGTTACAAACATATGCACAAAGACATAATACCCTGAACCACAATGTGGTGAAGGGTTTAAAAACCACATCTCATATAAGACCTTGAACAATCCATGCCTGTAATAGAGGCGCAAAAAAAAACACACACACACTATAGTGATTGTAGAAAAATATATTTTTAAAAATAATCACACCTTCTACAGTTTCTTATAAATAAACTCTTTATTATCATAAAATGGATATAACAAAAAAATTGCATTATATGTTCTTGTGGTAAATCCCACAAAACCACCTATCAATATTGTCAACATTTACTCTAATTGAAATTGAAAATACACCATCTTCCTTCCACAACTTTCTTGTATTCTTTTCCATTTCTCCAATCATTATTTGTACATCGACAGCATAAAAATCGAAAACCATTTGCTTTTGTGGATTTCCTTCTATCTGTCGCTTAATTATTCCATACACCCACACACCATCGCATCACTTGCACTTTGAGTGCATGCTATCTAACTCATTCGCTCACTCACTCACTCACAACACAGCAACAACACAATATCGCACTTTACATTGCACTTCATTTAACAGACCATTGATGGAAAACCACAAAACTAATTGACGTTAATATGTCTCAATACAAAATTGATATACTCTTATAAATTTCAAGGAGTGCATAACATCACACTGCCACCACAAACACACCCACACAAGGACTTTATCATTATCAACAACCACCACATCTTCATATCATGAAGAGCTATCAAATGTTGTCGTTGTTGAATGACATCTTCCTTGCTGCTGCTGCTGCTGGTACTTATGTTTGTATTGATAAACACCAACACACAGAAATTTGAAGATAGGGAATTACTTATATATTGAGTTGTGGTTAAGAGATATACGAAAAAAATTATATGAAATTGAATTGGAAAATTTTATAAATAATTAATTGATGTTTTTGGGAAGGGTAAAATGCAATATCTATATGCCATGACTCCAATGCGTAATTAATTGATTTTTGATACATTGATTATTTTAAAACTTTAAAATATGTGTCTAAGAGGGGATTTATTAGTAAACGTTTCACAACTAATTATACTATGGACCAATATACGACGTAGCTTCTCTAAGAGATGTGGATTTTTTAAAAGCATATAGTTTCCCCAGGACAGTATTAGGCTTCAATATTTATACCCAACACCACACTGTGGTACAGGGTATTATGTCTTTGTGCATATTTTTGTAACAGGCAAAAGGAAACGAGATTGTCACATGGTTCCTTTTCAGAATATACATAGCATCACATTCTGAGTCGGTTAATGCATGTCCGAAATTGTACACAAAATACAGGTCGCATTTATGATCAGATTTGGATGAAATTTGGCAGAGCTCACTTATTTGGCCCAAGGACGAACCTAGAACACAGGTTCAGATTTCGATATAGCTCCCATATATATTATCGTCCGATTTTATGTAAATGGTGCACCAATATATCCTTCGATTTGCACGAAATTTGGCATATCGAAAGAATTAAGTCAGGCTTAATCCCAGTTTGTTGTTTTTATAAAAAACAACTATTTATTTGAGGGGAATGTATGGTATTGTCCGCCGAGGGGTAAGCAGGGGAGACTATAGTTTTGGATCTCACCACTGATCCTCATCAGTTCCCTTAGTTTTTTGTTGGGATATTCTCCCCAGAAGTTATTATTGGCTTCTTTACAAAAAAGCTTTCAAACCCAAATGTCTCTTGTGACAATTCGAAGTTCTTACGTTACCAGCGATACGACCCCAATGAGAAGTTCGTTTCGTTGGCGCCTGACTTCGTGGTCAACAAGGTATTTGCAGACAACTACAATACATTTAAATAGTTGTTTTTTATAAAAACAACAAACTGGGATTAAGCCTGACTATTTTGCAAAAACAAAATACAAATAGTATCCCAAATAACCCGCCAACACTACTGTACTGAATTAAGTCTAGAAAGATGTGTGTTAAATTTCGTGAATATCGGTTCTGATTTAGATATAGCTCCCATATATATTTTCCTCCGATTTTAGGTAAATGGTGCTCCATAGTCCCTTTGTATCCTTCGATTTGCACGAAATTTGGCATAGCGTACTGAATTAAGTCTAGAACGACGTATGTTACATTTCGTGAACATCGGTTCAGATTTAGATATAGCTCCCATATATATTTTCCTCCGATTGTATGTGAATATCCTTCGATTGGCACGAAATTTGGCATAGCGTACTGAATTGAGTCAAGAATGATGAGCGTTAGGTTTCGGAAAAATCTGTTAGATTTAGATATAGTTTCCATATACATTTTCGTCCGATTTTATGTACATGGTGCACCAACGTCCCTTTCGATTTGCACGAAATTTGGTATAGCGTACTGAATTGAGTCCAGAATGATGAGTGGTAAGTTTCGAAAAAAAGGTTAAGATTTCAATATATATTCCTCATATACATATATGTATATTCGTCGGATTTTACATAAATGGTGCACCAAAATCCTAATGTATCGAATTGAGACTTGAATGACGTTATTGTTTTTTGTTGAAATTGGTGCAGATGCAGCCATAGCATATGTAATTCGAACGTGTGTCTGATTGAAATTAAATTTTTGACAGTGAGGCGTACAAAATAGTGTGTATCCATTTTGCTATAAATTGTTTTCCACATATTTGTCTCATGGTTCGCAGACGACTCTAAATCTGCCCGAATGAAATTAAATTTATCATAGGTTGCAGAAACCAATGAGTATATTCCTTGGAGGGAACATTGACATGCAATTGTAAGGATTCATATATACAATATAACCAAAGTGGTGAAGGATGTCATATGCAATATGTCATAGGCAAATATTTAAGTGTAACTCTCACATCCGAGTTTCCACGACAACATAATTAGTATCAATTTATAGGTGAACCACTCCTCTTGGATATGCTATCATGTTTTCGGTACTTTGTTCTTCAGGGTTAAATATATACTCTATAGAATACAAATTTTGTCATTTTTCACACAAAAGTCAGGGTCAATTTGACCCGCAAAATATTGACCGATCTTTATCAAAAAAGGCATGTTTATTCTCTGGCCCGATCCCCTTCTCCATGCAAAAATTCACGTTGTTTGGGCCATAATTGCGGCCTCTGGAGCGACAAGAAAATCAGACAAAAATAAAGTTTTTGGTCAAAAAACAATAGGGGTCTTCATTGGCCAGAACCCATTCTACATGCAAAATTTCGTGAAGATTGGCCCATAACTGTGGCCTGTATCGTGTTTACAATTTATAATGTACAGACGGAAGGATGGACGGACGGACACACATGTCTAGATCGACTCAGCTAGTCGAGATATGACGATCGGTATACTTAAAGGTGGGTCTAGAACCAATATTTTGTCGCGTTACAAACTTTGGGGCTGCACAAAGCTATAATACCCTGACAACGTAGTTGTGTAGGGTATAAAAAGGGATATAACGGTGCACGTTTTGGTATAGCCCCCATGTTTTGGTATATTAATGTTTCAGTATTTTGGGTTTTCACCCTATTGGTCTACTTCTTGGGGTAGTCCCCAAATTTCGACATCTTGCGGAGTTTGGACACGTTATTGAACGGAACTTTCTCTACTTTGATATTATGGGTCCCTGCTGTGTATTAATTCTTTCTACCAAATACTGTCAATATCAATCCTGCTTTTGGTATAGCCCAGATTTTGGCTCCCACATAAATGTCACGATCCACTTTCGAATAAAGTGGCTGTAACTTGGCATTCTCAATAAATTCCTGAATATTTTTTTTTTTACCAAAAATTCCGGCGCATTTTCGGGTTTTTAAGGTTTTGGCCGAATTTTTCCACCGTTTGGCTTAGAGGCTGTCATATATGTGTGCAGAAAATTACCAATATTAATCCATGAAATATTGTTCGAAACAGTTTTATGTTGTGGAGTAGCCTCCATGTAAAGTATCGACCCCAATTTCGGTATTATTTTTCAATGAAGTGGCGTTAAATTGGCATTCTGAAGTCAAGGTGTTTAAAATACATTTTTGCTAACATTTTCTATATAGTTTTAGTTTTTGACCTAGTCCTCCACATAAAGGTTTCGGCCCATTGTAGACTCTACATATGAGTTGCGATTCATTTCAGATATATGTTACTGTAAGTAGGCATTTGGGATTTTCATAGGGAAAAAATAAAATATTCAATTCTTATATCTTGTCCCCCAGAAGATACCAATTGATTTTTTAAGGCTAAATGAAAATCCATTTTATATAAATTCTGAAAAACACCCTAGTTCTTCCAATATTCCCTGGTCCCTGTTTGTCTTAATTCACCCATCCAGCCATCCGTTCATTCACTCACCGTAGTTGCTGCTGCTGTTGCTTCTGCTGTCATCACCTTAAGTGTTGCTGTTATTCTAGCAATTGATATTGCTCTCCTAACCACACTTCACAACAACGACAAAAGAGGCCTATACTTGTATGGACATTTAGAGCATACATGCGTATCCTTCATCTCCAAATACAAATTCACATATATCTCGTATACACACACATATATCTATCAAGAAGTACCTCAACAGTACCAACAAACATACATATGTATCCTTACCTATAACAATTGTACCAAGAAGAGAAAAAAAACAAAATGTATACACATGTATGCATATCATCAAATATATACAAGGACACACTTGAATAAATGTTCATACATAGTCAATGGTGTTTAGTTAGGATCTTGTGGGAAATATGTTACGAAGTACGATATATAAACTGACTTTGGTGTTACTGTGGTTTGGGAAGATATAAACAAATATATGGGTGGGTTTTTTGAAATTAATTATAAATAAATATTTTTATATAATTGTTAAAATTAAATATATATTTAAAAATCCTTGAGAAATTTGATATGCCCAAAATTGAGAAGACCTTCTTCTTATAAAAAAAATCACTTTAAAGAAAATAAACTTCCATCAAACCACTGTTACAAATTCCTCTGACTTTATTTAGCTTCTGTGGATATTTTGTGGAGGCCTCCTCCATACAATAGCCAAGTAAGCATTCACACAGTTACGTTTCTCTATATGTATATGCGTGTGTGTCTTTGTGTTCCTCCATCTTCAACAGTTGTTGTTGATGTTGGTTATTGCTGCTCATAAATCATTCAACATTTGTACTGAATGTTGAACGAGTCACAGTTGAAGAAAACGCATAAACACAACAGAGCGAGTGAGCGACCAAGCACTGAGAGATAGCACATCCGTGGGAGTTAAAAGAAATTCCCAAAGAAATACAACACAGCAGAGTAGTGCACAAACATACGCACACACACACACATAGCTTTGCAACAAAGTGCTTGAAGAAATGAAGGACAAACAGCAGCAGCATATATGACATATTAGATTTGTGTGAGTGTGCGAGTGCGAGTGCCATAGCGTAACACACACATCTGCCATACTTTGGATACACTTAGATATTCCAGACCAGACTGGCGGTTACACTCGGGCATTCCATACACACAACAAGTACACCCAGATGTCAGCTATCATGTAGTTTATGGTTGGCCACAGAAAATCATGCGTCTATGTCCGTTACAAAATGTTCCACTTCCGACGAATATGGCAAGAGGGTCAATGGTAGGTGGTGTGATGGAAAATTGTAGGGAGGATATTATTAGGAAGATTGAGGCAATGTTGGAGAGATGAACATTTAAATGTGTAACATTTGTTGTGACCCTTAAAAAAATATTTTTAAGAAATTCACGCCTTATATAGAGCCTTGAATATTTTTAAGAAATACACGCCTTATATAGAGCCTTGAAAAAATATTGTTAAGAAATACACGCCTTATATAGAGCCTTGAAAAAATATTGTTAAGAAATCCACGCCTTATCTAGAGCCTTGAAAAAATATTTTTAAGAAATCCACGCCTTGAAAAAATATTTTTAATAAATCCACGACTTGAAAAAATATTGTTAAGAAATCCACGCCTTATATAGAGCCTTGAAAAAATATTGTTAAGAAATCCACGCCTTATCTAGAGCCTTGAAAAAATATTTTTAAGAAATCCACGCCTTATATAGAGCCTTGAAAAAATATTGTTAAGAAATCCACGCCTTATCTAGAGCCTTGAAAAAATATTTTTAAGAAATCCACGCCTTATATAGAGCCTTGAAAAATAATTTTAAGAAATCCACGCCTTATATAGAGCCTTGAAAAAATATTTTTAAAAAATCCACGCCTTATATAGAGCCTTGAAAAAATATTTTTAAAAAATCCACGCCTCATATAGAGCCTTGAAAAAATATTTTTAAAAAATCCACGCCTTATATAGAGCCTTGAAAAAATATTTTTTAATAAATCCACGCCTTGTATAGAGCCTTGAAAAAATAAAAAATATTATTTTGAGAAAATATTTTTAAGAAATCCACGCCTTATATAGAGCCTTGAAAAAATATTTTTATAATATTTTTTTAAGAAATCCACGCCATATATAGAGCCTTGAAAAAATATTTTTAAGAAATCCACGCCTGGTATAGAGATTTGAGAAAATATTTTTAAGAAATCCACGCCTTATATAGAGCCTTGAAAAAATATTTTTATAATATTTTTTTAAGAAATCCACGCCATATATTGAGCCTTGAAAAAATATTTTTAAGAAATCCACGCCTGGTATAGAGATTTGAAAAAATATTTTTAAGAAATCCACGCCTGGTATAGAGATTTGAGAAAATACTTTTAAGAAATCCACGCCTTATATAGAGCCTTGAAAAAATATTTTTATAATATTTTTTTAAGAAATCCACGCCATATATAGAGCCTTGAAAAAATATTTTTAAGAAATCCACGCCTGGTATAGAGATTTGAGAAAATATTTTTAAGAAATCCACGCCTTATATAGAGCCTTGAAAAAATATTTTTAAGAAATCCACGCCTTATATAGAGCCTTGAAAAAATATTTTTAAGAAATCCACGCCTTATATAGAGCCTTAAAAAAATATTTTTAAGAAATCGACGCCTTATATAGAACCTTGAAAAAATATTTTTAAGAAATCCACGCCTTATATAGAGCCTTGAAAAATATTTTAAAAAAAATCTACGCCTGGTATAGAGATTTGAGAAAATAGTACATATACCCTTCAGCTTGGGTTGTATTGTAATTTTCGGCTTTCACTTGTGGCCTATAGATCGACTCGAAAAAATACAAAAAATTAAGTTTTCGGTCAAATTCATACCAAAATTATTATCTGATAATTACTGTTGTCCTTGACAATACCTGGATCCTCATGGAAAATTTCAAAGCAATCAGCGCTATATTTTCGCCCTCTATTGTGGTACTAGGTTATTAAATAAAATTTGTAAATATTTACGTGTATCTCCCACATCCGAGTACATACGACAATCTAATTGGTATCAATTTAAAGGCCAACCACTCCTCTTGGATATACTATCAACTTCTCGGGTCTATGTCCTTCAGGGGTTAATATATAGGCCATAGAAAACAAATTTTGTCATTTTTTCAAAGAAAAGTCAGGGTCCATTTGAGCCGCTAAATATTGGCCCATCTTAATCAAAACAGGCATGTTTATTCTGGGGCTCAATCCCCTTCTGCATGTAAAAATTCGTGATGTTTGGGCCATAATTGCGGCCTCTGGAGCGACCAGAAAATCAGACAATAATAAAGTTTTTGGTCCATTGCATCCTCTAAATATTAACCGATCATTACCAAAAACAATAGCGGTCTTCATTGGCCAGAACCAATCATGCATGTAAAATTTCGTGAAGATTGGTCCATAACTGTGGCATGTATTGTGTTTACAAATTATAGTGGACAGACGGACGGACACACATGTCTAGATCGACTCAGCTAGTCGAAATATGAACTATGCTATTTCGCGGCGTTACAAACTCTTGGGGCTGCACAAAACTATAATACCCTGATAACACAGTTGCGTAGCTTATAAAAATCTACGCCTTATATAGATCGTGAAAAGAATATTTTTGAAAAATCCGCGCCTTATGTGGAGCCTTCAAAAAAATTTTTAACGAATTTCAAAATCATATCACTCCAAAATCCTACCCTCTATTTATCTAAATGTTTGTACAAGCCACAAATTGATCGTCAAATTTGATGCCTCTACTTACCAGTTCTCGATATATATTTTTTCTTCTTTCGCTGATATGGGAACATAGCAAAAACCCCCCACTCACACATACAAACAAACATCAATGATAAATATGCTTACCTTGTGATTCCGGTGCGTGTTGAGAACATTTCCAAAACAAATATTTGTGGAAGACCACCATCATAGCCAGGTATACATTGAATGTCAACACTTAACTCAGTTCGATTGAAGATGGTACAATTTGCAACGGCATTTGGTAGAGCTGGAAATAGGCATACAACAACAACAACATTTCATACAAAGTGTTTCGGAGAAGAAATTGGAATTGACGAGTTGTTGTTGTTGTTTCATCATCAAAGTTGAAGGACAAATACGTTTGTTATTAATGTTGCAGATGATTGATTTACACGGAGGCAAAGAAGTTGTAGATGATTTCGGATGTATTTGTGTTTGGGTTTTTACAAAGGATCCGCACATATTGGATGTAATGAATTTCGATATTATCATCCAAATATTGTTTCAAAATTACAAAAGGTTCCATGACCAATCAACGTCGTCACAGCAACATAATGGTCGTCAGGGACATATCCATGCCGATGTCAGCATTTATTCAATAACATCGCCAACATTATCATCATCGTCATCATCATACGTTGTTATTTATTTATGATTGTTGTTCCAATTCAAATATGCATGTGTGTGTGTTGCCATTTGTTTGCGGTTTCATTTTCACCAATATTGGTTGGTTAGGTTGTCATGTATTTGCCATAAGAAAATAATACACATCGTTTGGTGGGGGTTGGCGAAGCGACATCGAAAAATAACAACATGAAAGAAAGAAAAATAGAATAACAAATATTTAGTTGATTAAATAAACAAAATATTGCTGAGGACAAATGTCATTGATGTGTTGACACACTGTTTTATTTTGTGTAACTACATACGACATAAGGCCAGGACATGTTCGCCCACACACACACATATGTAGGTGACACTTGTGATAACAAGTGTATATGCACACATATAGTCATTCTGAGAAGTATGTACTTGGAAATACAAATTCTCAAGGAAATTCATTCAAGTTTGAAAAAGGAAAATAAACGGAAACCGGATGCACACTTTGTGTTTCCTCGATTGTTAACCCATTGAGAACGTATAATAAGGATTAAAAATATAGTAGTAGCAGTCATTGTTTGAAATTAAATTCAAATTTATGTAAATGGTTTTTAAACATGGACTTCATTTCCAAAAATAACTGACCAGTATCAAGAATCAGTATTACGGAAAGTGCGGCATAAAATGGTCAATTTCAGATTTGGATAATTTGATACGGACCAATGTTCCAACGAATATGTAGAATCAAATGCTGCACTATACTTGTTATTGTTTGTCTATTTTTATACACCCCCACGATGAGATGAACATCCAAACTATAAAAAGTCATGAAAAGGTCTATAAAAAGGCCATGTCATGGTAAGTTGCTGTGTTAAGATTGGTCAGGCCGAACTTTGGATACCGTCCATTATATGTATTACTTGAAATGAAAATATATGGGGACATACCACAAAGTATACCTATACCGGCAATTGTACCGAGCGAATGTTGTAAACCACATGGTACATTAAATACATATTTCAACAATTTTAAGAAACAGAGAGGAACATGTGTATAAAATCCTCAAAATACTGTAATTTAGAGCGCAAAGTTATATAAGGCCAACGTACACAGGATTTTGCATCGGGATGGGTTTCAATATGAAAATTTTCATTGTAGAAACAAATTTTTGTATCGTACGTCCCTATGGCTAATTGAGAATCGATACAGTTCAATTTCCAACCTAACATTTTTGCATCACAATAACTTCCTTCACTTAAAAATACCGAAAATCGTTAGGTTTCGTTATATGGGGACTAGGTCTAAATGTGGCCCGATATAGTTCGTCCTTCAACCTTGAATTCTAGTTTTTTATATTGACATCCTCTAAAGGTAGAATCATAACAATATATGGCTAAATCGTTCTAGAATTCCATACTTTTAGGGTATACTTTAAGTGAATACTGTAATATGGGGACAGCCCCAAAAGGCGGAACAAATCAAGTAACTATTTTAATATGAAATTGGCTTATATGGGCACTACCCCTAAAAGGGGGGTTATTGACCTGCAAGAAAAGACACAATTGCACAATTTGGCGATCTATCTCAATTCGTTTAGAGACTAGAGTGAATACAGCATACGGACTAAAACCAAACATAATATACCCTCGATACTATGGTGCAGGGTATAAAAAGCTGGACAAAACATAGAATATCTGGACATGAACAAATAATGTTAAAAATCGGTTCACATTTAACTTCCATATATATTTTCAATCGATTTAAGCTTGATGTGATATTGTGCACATGAGATAAATTGATCCATATTTACACATTTTTTACACAACTATGTTGTAAGGGAACTAAAGCTTTGTCCTAGACCCACCTTTTAATATACCGATCACAAAGAGGATCTAGACATGTGTGTCGGTATGTACATTATAATTTGTAAACCAAGTACAAGCTATAGTTATTGGCATTAGGGCATCACATTTTGCATGGGTTTTGGTAATAATCGTTTTTATTTGCCTGTTTTTCTGGTCGCTTTAGAATCTACAAATATGAACCGAATATAACGAAATTATGAACCAAACATCACGAGAGGATCTGGCCCACGAACACTCGGGGTATTCTAAAATTGTTTTCCACACTAGAGGCAGAAATTTCGTATTGATGATTAGGAAATTTAGCATGAAGTTCTGGTTATTGTCAAATGTGACACACATAGTCGTCGTTGGTTACCAGATGATATTTAGGGGATAAAATGGTTCGAAAATTTTATTTCTCTGTGTTTTTCTAAACGTTATAGGAGCCACAATTATGAATCGAATATCACAAAATTGTATACAAAGGAGGGGATCGGGCCATGGACAGTGGATTAAAAAATTTGTATGAAAAGTGATTAAATTTATATGTTACTGCGGCATGACCCGGAAAAATTGCTGGTATACAAATGTGTAATGGCTGATTTTTAATCGGATATCAAATATGGGTATTCTTATATGGCTTCATGTTATTATTACTATTAGCGTGGTCCAGGTTCCGCAATTTAATATTATTGCTCTAGTTTCTGATAATCTATCCATCGTGGCAACAATAACTGAATTACGCACAAGTATTATTATTCGTTATATGGTTTTATAAAAATTTGGCCATCTGTGGAGAGCAACCAGCAGACGTTTTATTATCCCTTAGGATTTAATGTATGCAAAAAAATAAATTTAGATGTTTTTAAATATTGGGCCTTTCTTGGGTAGGTACTAAAACAAATGGACCGATTGTTCCCATATTTCTAATTTATCTTAGTTTGGTAAAAGTATTACGATATGCAAAGTGGACCGAAAGGTCCAATCTTTGAACTTGATCTGTACATGATAAATATATTACGATGTGAAAAGTTTCGATGTAAGTGTATATTCCGATATCTTCATATAAGCTTCATATTTGACCCTTGGGGTGAAGGTACTAGAAGGAGTGAACCGATATGACCCCTTCCAATATTATATAAGCATGGTTACGTAGTACAAACTTCAGTTCAAATTGTATTGTCAATTCAATTGATATTAAAACCAGAAGTTTCAGTAAAATTTTCAACATTTCGTGTGGGAGGTACCAGAAGGAGTGGACCGAACTATATTCGAACTTGATTAGGGTTTGGTAAAACTAATAGCTTTTGCAAAATTTCAAATAGTCCGTTCGCATTATGGTATAAAATCAAATGTCAGCAACATTTTGACCATTTAGTTGAGGAGTTACCAACATTTGTGTGCCGAAATTTAACTAAGTTTGGAGGAGATATTACGATGTGCAAAGTTTGGATGTAAACTGTTATTCCCTTCGAGACTTACTGTGGGCACCAGCCCGCCAGACAGACAGAACGGCATTTGTAATTCGGCTCCAAATTGTGTGAAACTGACTTGGTCCAAAGAAACATGGGGTCTAAAACATATATTTCGATGAGGCACATTTTTGCCGTAGCAAAGCCAGTTATATTAGCCCCTGTACCTCATAGGTCATAGAATAAGAGTATATATCTCTCAGCAACTCACACCCATACCATAAATCTAATGTATAAGACTTAGTTTTGCCCTGCTTGCCTCGTCCGACAATACTATGTTCTCGCAATATTTAAGATAGAACATTGAAAATTTGCATACGCTTTACTACTCCTAGAATCATTGGTATCGATATAACGCTACACGTGTTGTTATATTTTCCATAGAATAGTATAGCCCAATTTTCAATACTTGAAGTTTTCAGATATATTTTCCAGTCTATGTGGATTTAATTTAACTATTTTTGGAAGGTAAGACTTCCTCTCAGAAACATTTTATTGTAAGTCTAATTTTGAAACAATTTGCATATAAAAGACCCATCCAATTTTAGATATTTCGATGATGAAATGTTTCGTATTTTCAGAAAATAAATATATATTTGCAAAATATGTGCTGTATTATTCAAAATTTTGACATAGACCCCATTTTATACTCCCGCCCCATTTCAGGTCCGTTCATGGAAGCTTTCGCCTAATGGAACTGTAATAAAAAACAACAAAGGTTAAAATATAGAACCATATGGACCACACCAATTTGGTTATTTCTATGGTCCTTTGAGCATATTTTATGGTCTTTTTAATTTTTGATTCCCAGATTCTTAGGGGATACAAAAATTACTTCATTTTAAATATTTCAAAACCACACTTCGTAGTCTGATTATTTCGGTCCAAGTCGAATTTAAGGTATTTTTTCATTTCCTTAAAATCTAATTTATATCTTTTCGATGTTCTCAATGGGTTAATATCAATACTAAATAAATTTATTATGTTGTGTGTGTGTGAAAGGCGCCACTTATTTTGAATTGTTGTGTCAACACATCGCGCCACAACTCAAGCACTTTTGCTCTCTTCTAGTTGTCGTTCATGTTGTTGTTCAATACTCGAATTCGTATTATTTACCTGCCAATACAACCTGGAAAAGACATGGTTGATTTTGTGTTCCCACTTCGTTGGAGGCCCAGCATGACAAGGTGCCATAGTCCTGGAAAAGTTAAAGAAAAATATGTAGAGTAAATATGAGTAAATAAGTATGAGTAAATTTAAACTTTTATTGCATTTTCAATTTCAGACTTAACGATTTTAGTAAGGAGTTATATAATTTATTTTATAATATTATAATAGAAATGTTAAAGATTCGTTTAATATACGATTGGAAATTGGAAGTTGAAAGGGGTTTTGAGCAAATTTGCACACGTGCTTACCTGATCTGTTACAGGGGTATATTTCAAAATACTACGGCTACCATTAACACTGAAACGTTCACTGCCCACATCCAATGTTTCACCTGAATTGTTGAATTTCCAACGGAAAGATCTGCAAAAAATTGAAAAAAAAATAAATAAACGATTGGAAAATTTTCAAAGAAAACAAACAACAATTATTTCTATGAAACTCTTCTTCTAGGCACATTAAACTTGAAAACGCCATGTCTACTACTAGTTTCCGAAAAAAAAAACTTTAATTTTCACAGCTTGCATTTTCATTTTAGCCTGGCTAAGTGGAAATCAACAAAATGCGAATAGGAGAAAATGAATCTGCAAACAATGTTTGTATGGGAAAATTCAATTTTCCTTCTCAAAAAAAAAGTTCAATTAAAATCCTTTTTATTTGCACCACCACATCCTTACCCACATCAACGATATCTTGGGTGCATCGTCATCACCATCGGCATGGCGTGGCATAGTATGATGGGCATCTTCCACACAATCTTTTTCTTAAGTTTTCAATTTCAATTTTTTTTTGTTCTTGCTGTTGATTCTGTCTTGAAAACTAAGATATCTGATTTTTTGTTTGAATTAATGGGTAAGGATGTTTGAATGTCTGTTGTGCATGTGTTTGTTTTCACTTTTTTTTTTGGGAAAACTTCCTTCTTGATTCAATTTCTTTTTTGTATTAAAAAAAAATTGGAAAAAATCCCAACAAAAGTTACTTGAAAGAGTTTTACATTCAGCCATTTGTTCGTCCTGAAGTTTTTTGAATGGTTTTGGTAAATTAAATTTGTCTTAAAGTGTCATGAGTGATGTGAAAAATTTTGAAAATATGTATTTGTTGCTGTTGTTCCTTTTGTGTTGTAAAGAAAATCCAATAATCGTTAGTATTTACCCAATGTGGGTGTGTGTTTATGTTGGAATGTCTAGGCATTGACGATTTTAGTTTTAAAGAAAAAGTTATAAAGGCATGTTTGTCTTAGTTTAAACTTAGTTTATTGAAAAATAATTGAAAGTTTATTAGAAAATGAAACTTGTAGGAAAACACGTGTATAGAAAAAAACTTTATGTATAATAAAGTGTTAATTGAGTTCATAGGTTATCTACAGAAAATGATTGAAAGAAAACATAAAAGTATAAATTGAAATCTTTGTAAGTTAGTTAGGGTATTCGTTATTTAAATAAAGACTCACATGGAAAGGTATAAGTACTTGAAACTCATTTATGAATTTAGAAGAAAGAAAAACCTAAATGTAACACATCTAAACATATTTTTTTTTAAGATATACATTTTTATACCCCACATAACTATGTTGCCAGGATATTAATGCTTTGTGTGTCCCTAAAAGTTTTTAACTCCGCGAAATATTGATTCTATACCCAGCTCTTAGTATATCGATCGTCATATCCCGTCATAGCTGAGTCGATCTATACATGTGTGTCCATCTGCCCCTGTCCATTATAATTTGTAAATACGATAATGGCAACAGTTATGTAACAATTTTCAAGACATTGTTTTTATTGTTTTTGGAAATAATGCTTTATTATTTTCTGAATTAAATGGACCAAATTTTTGTCCGTTTTTATATCCTTTACCACACTGTGGTGCAGGGTAATGTCTTTGTGCATATAATTGTAACAGGAAAGAGGAAACGAGAATATGCACATGAATTTTGAGAATATCCATAGAATCACTTTCTAAGTCGATTTATGCATGTCCGCCCGTCCGTCTGTCTATGTTAAATTATAAACAAAATACCGATCGCATTTATGATCCGAATTGAATGAAATTTGGCACAGCTTATCTATTAGTCCCAAGGACGAACCCCATTGAAATTGGAAAACAATCGGTTCAGATATAGATATAGCTGCCATATTTAAAATAAATGGCGTACGAAAGTCCCTGTATAAATTTCGATTAACACAAAATTTTACCAGCGTAATGAATTATGTGTGTTAAGTTTTCTGAAAATCGGTTTAGATTTAAATATAGTTCCCATATATATTTTCGTCCGATTTAATGTAAATGGTGCACCAAAGTCCATACATATCTTTCAAGTTGCATGAAATTTGGTATAGGGTACTGGATTATGTCCAGAATGACGTGTGTTAAGTTTCGAGAAAATCAGATCAAATAAATCAGGTCAGATTTATATATATATATATATATATATATATCTCATATATATATTTTCTTCCGATTTAAGGTAAATGGTGCGCTAAAGTTCCTATATATCTTTCGATTTGCACGAAATTTGGCATATAATGCTGAATTAAGTACAGAATGATGTGTGCTAAGTTTCATGAAAATCGCTTCATATTTAGATACAGCTCCCATATATATTTTCGTCCGATTTTATGTAAATGGTGTACCAAAATCCCTATATATCTTTCGATTTGCACGAAATTTGGCACAGCGTACTGAATTAGGTCTAGAAAGATGTGTGTTAAGTTTCCTGAAAATCGGTCCAGATTTAGATATGGCTCCTTCATGTATTTTCGTCCGATTTTATGAAAATAGTGTACCAAAGTCCCCATATATCTTTCGATTTGCACGAAATTTGGCATAGCACAATGAATGAGGTCGTGAATGATGTGTGTTAAGTTTCGTGAAAATCGGTCCAGATTTAGATGTCCCTCCCATATATATTTTCGTCCGATTTAATGCAAATGGTCCACCAACTACGCTATATATCTTTCGATGTGCACGAAATTTGGCACAGCGCAATGAATTAGGTCTAGAATAATGTGTGTTAAGTTTCCTGAAAATCGGTCCAGATTTAGATATAGCTCCCACATTTATCTTCGTCCGATTTAAGGTAATTGGCGTACCAAAGTCCCTCTATATGTAAGTTTCGTAAAAATCGGTTCAGATATATATAGCTCCCATATATATCTTCGTCCAATTTAAGGTAAATAGTGCACAAAAGATCCTATATATCTTTCGATTTGCACGAAATTTGGCATAGTGAATTGAAATGTGTTTATAATAATGTGTGCTAAGTTTCATGAAAATCGGTCCAGATTTAGATATAGCTCCCATATATAGTTTGGCCCGATTTTAGGTAAATGGTGCACTAAAGTCCCTGAAAATCTTTTCATTTGCACGAATTTTGGCATAGCGTACTGAATTAAGTCTTGAATGTTGCCCTGAAATCGGTTCAGATATAGACATATAACAAAGACGCGGCGTTTGTTAAGATATATATGTAGAATATATAGTCGGCCCAGTCCGACTTTACAACTTTCCTTACTGGTCTTAACTTCAATAGGGTTTACCCTTGTGCCGAATTTAATCTCATTCGGAATACAATGCGACCTGCACTTTGTTTAGAATTTAACATGGACAGATAGACAGACTGACAAACGGACAGACATGCATAAATCGACTCAGAAAATGAGTCTACGCATATTCTCAATATGAACTATGGGTGGTCATAGTCCATTGCAGAGCTCTCATGCTTCTGTTGACCTGGGCGGCAACCAACCCTTTTAAGACCATATATAGGTATGAAATTTATTCAGATCTGATTGACAATACGAAAAAATACTATTTCTAATACAAATTTTGTCAACTTCCCCATAATATATCCAGACGTACTTTGATGTACGACAGTGGTCCATCTCATCATCGCGTACTATTTAGGAATCTGTTTGTGTACCTGATATATCGTCAGCCTAAATCGAAGAACTGAAAACTATTACCTCAAACTGCAATCAATAGTGTTGTTCTTCAATGACCAGCCAAATCCAACGAAAGTTGTTTGTGAAAAAAAAAAACGTTTCGAAACAATCGGCCGCTTTTCTCATAGGCAAGAATAGTAATGACTGCTCCATTTGAGCAACGTGGAACGAAAAATTATGAGTTGTAGTCCATAATTTGTTTACCTCAAATCTTTGACCAAATTCCAAAAACAAACAAGAGTTTCGGTTGAATCAACGGTATTTTGACCGGCCAATACATGGACAACCCGAATTAATGATGTACGATTGTTCGCTATAACAGACCTCATGTTGTGTAAAAAAATCATATGAATATTTCTTACATTTAGTTTGGAACCCCTAGACATATTTAGCCAGAGACCGCATCCATTATATACACATATTTTTGATCAGAATAAAATTATTACGGCATAATGAAAGTTGCAGCCCAATTTCCCCTAATTAGTGGGACCTTTGTGTGGGTGTTATATCGAAATATGGACTTATATTGTAAAATTCTGGATAGAAGTTCTTTTGTTCTCCAGTTCTACCAAATTACAGTAACATCGTTGGAAATTTTCGCCATAGACGCCGATGCCTCTAAAATCTCGAAATCATAAATTACAGTCCTATCTTTGGGAAAATGCGGTAAAAGCCTAACAATACCAAAAATGGGACAATATGTATATTTGAGCCATACAGAAAGATTCTTGAAATATATTTTTTTATTCACCAGAAATCGGAAAGGCCCAATTGCATACCCCTTCATTAAGAAGATGCTGCAAAATTCTTCAAAGCATTGAAAATGATTCGTGGCCTTTATAGGAAGTTCTGTCAGTAGAACTTATTGGCGTTTTTACGTATTGTTAGTTAATGTTCCTTTTCATCTGAAGCCAATTAAGGCGTTTTTCGATTGTTAAACGTTATCTTACGTCATTGACGTCAAGAACATTAAACCTCAGAGTATCCACTATAATCGTTTTTCCTTGTCAAAATATTTCTACGACTATTTTTTTGTTACAATATATAAAATCTAAAAATTAAATATCAAATATCCGTAGATGATAACTACACCATCTAAAATTCTCTTTACAATTTCACGAGATTTCTGGGAGGCATTTTTGGCTCCATATCCTTTCAAACATACAACTCCAATAGATATCATATCTATAACCCCAAGGCAACAACCAACAAAAATGACAAAAACCATATCACATCTATGATTGGCTGGATATCAACACTGAAACACTGAAATGGACATCATTCACCTCATGATGATCATGATTTCCAATGTCCAATGTGATGTGGCGGCCATCTGTTATGTATCCATATTTTCAGAGTAGAGTAGATGTAAAAGCCAAAGCCTGTGGCTAATGTGGACAGTGTAACATAATCAACAACAACAGCAGCAACGGCAACATCTAACACATCCATTGGATATGCCACAAAGTGGCTCATGTGTATCATTAGTGTTTACTTATATTTGCACAATTTGATATAGTCAACAACTACTATGAGGAATACACTTATTTAGCTTGCAGCCATCTTGCAGCTTGGAGTCGCTCAGCTAGTCAGTCACTCGCCTTGTGAGTGAGTGAGTGGAAGAACGAATGAATCAAGGAATGGGTGAGTGAGCGACTATGTGTCGCTTGTCTTGTGAAATGTCTTCTAAAACTGACACATACCACACAAACACACACACACACATACATACACACCTATCATATCACATCAAATGACATTAGTGTATTGCAAGTGACTACAAGTGTCACAGGGAATTTTTCCGACTTTAGAAAAAGGGGGCTTGGAGAGAAATTTCTAATGGGGATATATATACACGATTGGTGAGGGGTGTGCGGAAAAGGTGTGTCAGTGTTGTAACCGCTTATTGGTTTGCTTGTATGTCACACATACATGTATATCACATAAAATTATATATAATCATTTGTTTGATATCCTGTGTGCAACACAACATCACATCCGACAGAGAGTGTGTGTGGTGTCACCTGTTCATGTTAATTTTGTGGTCCCATACACTTGATGACACATTGTAGCAGATGTTTCACACAAGGACTACACAGGGAATTTGTAATGTGTTAGCTGTTGTTGTTGTTGTTGTCTATTTCAAATAACTGTAATATATGAAATATATTTTTGCCACAACAGATGGTTTTTGGAAAATAATGAAATCTTTTGTATAGGAAGAAAAATTCAAATGAAGCTGGGAAACATGGAAGTTATTATTAAAATTTTAAAAAAATAATTTGAATCTTTCGAAATGAATTTCAGGGAAAATACTAAAAATGAAAAACCGCTTAATTTTCCAATTTTAAATTTTAATTTATATTCTCTTACATATTTTTTTCTTCTCAGATTAATTTCCCGCTATTTGAAAATTGATAATTTAATGACTACCTAAATAAAGCCCACCTCATCTAAGATTCCAGCACCCCATTCCATAAATTTCCGCTATTTTAAAAGCCGTTTATTTCATGTTCATGTCAGTCAATCCATCATTGCGGATTTTACACATGTCTAAATTGTGCGTCTTTTAAGGATATTAGTAACAACAAAAACAAGATGGTGGGGAAGGACAGCGGAAAAAGCTGCAAAGGCCATTATCCATGTAATAATACACTTGAATCATTTTGGGCGTGGGAAATATTAAACATTAGAGTGGAATGAAAAAATAGGAGGATTTCAACAAATATTTAAAAAAATCCACGCCTTATTGGTAGGTGGATAAAAATATTATAAACAAGTGAAAAAGCGTTAAGTTCGGCCGGGCCGAACTTTGGATACCCTCGACCATAGATATACTGGCAGGTACTTGAAATGAAAATATACGGAACATACCAAGTAATGGACCTATACCGACATTTCTACAAACCGATTATGTAAACCATAATACATATTTCAAAAAAAATTAATTAGCCTTATGGCTAATGAAGGTGGAAATATGCCTCATCGAAATATTGGTTTTAGACACCATGTTTCTTTGGACCTGTTCGAAGGGAGCAACCGATTTCACCCAAACTTTGCACATCTTAATATTTCTTCCAAACTTAGTTCAAGTTCGAAGATGTGAAATATCGGTCCACTCCTCCTGGTTCCTCCCACACAGGGGCTATGTCTAAATGCGGGTTATATTTCATATATAGTTCATTATCCAACCTTACGTTACAGTTTTTTATCTCGATATTCTCCGCAGGTGAAAAGATTACAACAGAGTCTGAGAACCAAACCCAAAACAGAAGTAAAGTCGGACTGGGCCGACTATATTATTCCCTTCACCACTTTGGGTATTTTCAACAGATGAATCCTAACAGACGTCGAATTTTTGAAGGACCATTAATATGAAAATGCTTCCATAAATGTCATTCTGCAACCTATACAAAATGTTTCATTTGGTCAGATATAGGGTTGCTTCGTACAATGGGACAAACTTATGTAAATCAATTTAAAGCAAATATTTTGAAATATAAACTCATTTCATCGAAACTTGTCACAGGTTAAGTTTAACTAATTTCAGTACGTTTTGGGCAATCGGCCACATTATGAGTTTTTGGTGCATCATGTACTTCAAATCGGGAGAAAAAAATATAAGAGCTCTATCCAAATCGAACCCGATTTTCCACACGATAGGTTATATTAACATCACTACTTTGTGTCAATCGGCCTACATTTGGGTCTTTGGTGAACCATTTACTTAAAATCGGACGAAACTATATATGGGAGCTATATCCAAATCTGAACCGATTCTGACAATACTTAGCACATGGTACGCTATACTAATTTAGTACATTGTGCAAAATTTTGTAGCAGACGGCCTATCATTGGGAATTTGATGCACCATTTACTTAAAATCTGACGAAACTATATATAGGAGCTATATCTAAATCTAAACCGATTTCAACTACACTTGCCACACGTTATGTTATAGCAACTTCAGTACGTTATGCAAAATTTTGTGCAAATTGAAACTTATATCTAACTTCCAGGTTATACTAACTTCAGTACGTTTTGCAAAATTTGCCTCAATTTTGCGTAAAATCGTACAAAAATATATATGTAGAACCTATATCAAAATCTGAACCGATTTCGATGAGACCTGCCAGGGATTAGCCTATATTAACTACAGCTCATTGTACAACATTGTGTGGCAATTGGACAAACTGTGGCTCCTTAGTGCACAATTTACATAAAATCGGCTGAAAAAATATATAGGAACTATATCTAAATCTTGAACGATTTTCACGAAATTTAACATACACCGTTTAGGCTCAATTAAGTACGCTATGCTAAATTTCGTGCAAATCGAATGATATATGTAGTGCACCATATATATTAAATCGGATGAAAATATATATGGGAACTATATCTAAATCTTGACCAATTTTCACGAAACTTGCCAGATATCCCTCTAGGCTCAATTCAGAACGTTATGCCAAATTTCGTGCAAATCGAAAGATATATATGGACTTTGGTGTACCATTTACATGAAATCGGATGAAACTATATATGGGAACTATATCTAAATCTGGACCGATTTTCACGAAACATAACACACATCATTCTGTACTTAATTAAGTACGATATGCCAAATTTCGTGCAAATCGAAATATATATATATATATAGGGACTTTAGTGCACCATATACCTTAAATCGGGCGAATATATATACGGGAGCTATATCTAAATCTCAAGCGATTTTCACGAAACTTAACACCCATAATTCTAGACCTACTTCATTCGTTGTGCCAAATTTCGTGCAAATCGAAAGACCATTTACATTAAATCGGACGAAAATATATATGGGAGATATATCTAAATTTGAACCGATTTTCACGAAACTTACACACACAGCATTCTAGACCTAATCCATTACGCTGAGCCAAATTTCGTGCAAATCGAAAGATGTTAAGAGACTTTGGTGCACCATTTACATTACATCGAACGAAAATATATATGGGAGCTATATCTAAATCTGAACCAATTTTCAGCAAACTTAACACACATCTTTCTAGACCTAATTCATTACGCTGTGCCAAATTTCGTGCAAATCGAAAGATATATAGAGACTTTGGTACACAATTTGCCTTAAATCGGACGAAAATATATATGGGAACTATATCTAAATCTGATCCGATTTTTCCCAATTTCAATAGGGTTCGTCATTGGGCCAAACAAATGAGCTGTACAATATTTCATCCAAATCGGATTGTAAATGCAACCTGTACTTTGTTTACAATTTAACATGGATAGACGGACGGACGGACGGACGGACGGACGGACATGCATAAATCAACTTAGAAAGTGATTCCATGCATATTCTCAAAAGGATTCATGTGTCTATCCATGTGGCATAATACCGTGTACCACAGTGTGGTGAAGGGTATACAAATACAGGCCTTACTAGGATCTCGAAAAAAATATTTTAAAGAAATCCAGGCCTTATTGGGAATTTTTATACCCTACACAACTTTGTTGTCAGGGTATTATAGCTTTGTGCAGCCCCAAGAGTGTGTAACGCCGCGAAATATTGGTCCTAGACACACCCATAAGTATACCGATCGACATATCTCGACTAGCTGAGTCGATCTAGACATGCGTGTCCGTCCGTCCGTCATGCGTGTCCGTCCGTCTGTCCATTATAATTTGTAAACACGATACAGGCTACAGTTATGGACCAATCTTCACGAAGTTTTGCATGTAGCAACGTTTCTGACCAATGAAGACCCCCATTGTTTTTGGAAAAGATTGGTTAATATTTAGGGGATGAAGTGGTCCAAATACTAAATTTTTTCCCGGTTTTCTTGTCACTCCAGAGGCCGCAATTATGGCCCGAATATCGCGAAATTGTACATGGAGAAAGGGATCGGGATAAAGAATAAGCGTGCCCGCTTTAATAAAGATTGGTCAATATTTAGCGGGTCAAATGGACCCTGACTATTGTGTGAAAAATTACAAAATTTGTATTCTAAGGCGTATACGTTTGCCCCTGAAGGACATAGAACCGAGGAGTTGACCGAGGAGTATAGCCAAGAGCCTTTAAATTGATACCAATTATATTTTCATATGTATTCTAAAGGGGAAATTACATTTACAGGAGCTTACGTACCGATATATTATTTAGTAACCCGTTACCACAATAAAGGGCAGAAATATAGCGCTAATCGCTTTGAAATGTTCCATGAGATTCCAGTTATGGTCAATGACAACGCCTATAATTTTCATTGATTATCAGATAATAATTTTGGGATGAAGTGGACCGAAAAATTAATTTTTTGTGTTTTTTTTTCGAGCCGATCTATAGGGCCACAATTATAAGCCGAACATCACAACACAACTCTCGATGAACGAAATCTGGACAATTAATTCCCAATATTGAGAACAGCACTTCTGTTCTGAATATTGGGATTATTCTGAATATATGTCAGTGTAAAGAAGAAGTGGCGTACACTTATAATCGAACAAGAGGGTGCAAATATCAAGAAATATTGCCTAGGCTCGGAATAAGCATCCGCAGAAAGTAAGAGTTCCGTGGTAGTTGTGTAGGGTATGGTATGGTCGGCCCCGTCCGACTATACTGCTCCGCTCACTGGTTTAAAAAATATTTTTTGAAGTAACCACCTTGGTGTATATTTTCTTTCGGGTTTCCTATAGTCTTTAAAAAGACTTTCCGGATTTTCTTCAAGAAAAGGACCTTTAAACTTTTTTTGGTTCACCCTAATGAACCTGCTCGGTTTTTTTACCTTCTAAAGCTCTCTGGTCTCTCACTTCATAAAAGGCTGAAAAAACACAACATCAACACATTTATTATTATCCCGATGATGCTCATCAGTATCATAATTTACGCTATGATAATATCTATTTACCTTTAGCCATGGGCGATTAGCATCAGGCATACAAGATATACCTTTCAAAGTGAAAAATTTATGGCAGTTACTTTATTGCTTTTCATTTTATTTTTTGTTGGTCTTATCCTACGGTTTTTTCCGTATCTCTGTTTGTCTACACCTAATATCGTCTTTTGATTCATCTTTCATGTTGGCTTTATAAAGTGCGTGTTGGGCTTTATTTTCGTTCTTTCTTCACTTTTTCCCAACTCTTTTGTTTTTTTCTTTGTACATTTCTGACAGAATTATTGAAGTTCATCATAAACACGAAAAAAAATATGAAAACGAAGAATTGAAAAACATAAAGTCTCGGCATGCCTTGAATTCAATTGAATTTTTTGTTTATTTTTGTTCCTGCCTCTGCTGATGCTTCTGCTGCTACTCTATTTCATCATCTAAGAGAGTGGTAGGAAATTAATATTTTGTGTGAGTGGGTGTGTGTGTTTTTTGTTTATTTTCTTTTGCTGCTATTTTTTCTTTAATAGAGAATATGAAAATCTATTTCATATTTTGTTTTTTTCATCTTTGCCAAAGAAGCCAAAGTCAGTAGTGGGAGAATACAATTGCGGCTAGAGGCTCATAATATCAACATCTTTTGTGAGCAGGAACATTATTCATCTTCTGTATTTTTGTTTTTCTTCGGTGTATGTGTGTGTGTGCGAGAGAGTTTCGCCCTAGAAGCTAAATGAATTGTATCTGGTGGAGGTTATGGTAAGCGGCAGGTTTAATAAAGAAGATGAAGCAGAATTTTTCTTTGCTTTTTTACCAAATGGCATTGATGTTGATAAATTAATTTTTGTAAGAGAGAAACTTGAAAGAATATGTCTTAGGAAAAGTTTAAAGTTTTTCCTTTTTGCATTTTTTGTTCATTCATTCATTTATTCATTTAATGGCAGGATGATGAGGGTGTTGTGTTATGTTTTTGTTCCTTTAATTTTAATCCCGACCAACCATTAACGCCCTAGCATATGCTACAAAACTTATGAAATCATTCATTCATCTTTTCCTCAATATTTTTTGGTTTTGTGTGTGAATGTGTGTGTGAGTTGTGAAAAGGATATGCGTGTGCTTCTTTTGGTATTTCTGTTGTTGTTTTGTTATTAATGTTATTTTAACCATAATTTTCCACCAGATCCCCACACATACATGCATACACCCACATTTCTATCATTATTATTTTGGGGTGATTTTCTTTATAAAAAAATTTGGCAATTAAAAACACATTAGCGTCCTTTTCATTGAAGTCATTTGAAAATTTTATTCGGCAATTTTTTACAAAACTTTTTATGAAGAAATGGTAAAGAAAATATAAAAAATATATTTTACAAAATTTATTTTGATACGGATTCCTCTGAATACTCAGTTGATGGAATGGGATGCATAAAGATTGTGCGTATAAGAAGTATACATTTCGTAAAGTTCGGCCAATCTATACTTTTTATACCCTACACCATGAAGCGGTAATTCCAAATAACTGACATCTATTGGGACTTTTAAATGCCAGAAGAAATTGAGATATCAAATAACAGAAAATCATGGTTCTTTGGAGAAGTTGTTTACTCAATAAGGTCCCGGAATGTCAATTTACAGATACGCCTACCATCTTAAAACTACTAATAAAAGGACTTTTTATACCCTTCACCACACTGTGGTACAGGGTATTATGTCTTTGTGCATATGTTTGTAACAGGCAAAAGGAAACGAGATAGACACATGGTTCCTTTTGAGAATATGCATAGAATCACTTTTTAATTCGATTTATGCATGTCCGTCCGTCCGTCCGTCCGTCCGTCCGTCCGCCTGTCTGTCTGTCTGTCTGTGCATGTTAAATTGTAAACAAAGTACAGGTCGCATTTATGATCCGAATTGGATGAAATTTGGCATAGGTCACTTATTCGGCCCAAGGACGAACCCTATTGAAATTGGGAAAAATCGGTTCAGATTTAGATATAGCTCCCATATATATATTTAACCGATTCAATGTAAATGGTCCCTATATATCTTTCGATTTGCACGAAATTTGGTACAGCCTAATCATTTAGGTCTAGAATAATGTCTGCAAAATTTCATGAAAATCGGTCCAGATTTAGATATAGCTCCCATATATAGTTTCGTCCGATTTCATGTAAATGGTGCATCAAAGTCCCTATATATCCTTCGATTTGCACGAAATTTGGCATAACGTACTGAATTAAGCCTAAAGTGATGTCTGCCAAGTTTCGAGAAAATCGGTCCAGATTTAGATATAGCTTTCATATATAGTTTCGTCCGATTTCATGTAAATGGTGCACCAAAGTCGCTTTGGTGCACCATCTTTCGATTTGCACGAAATTTGGCATAACGTACTGAGTTGACCGTAGAGTGATGTCTGCCAAGTTTTGAGCAAATCGGTTCAGATTTAGATATACCTCCCATATATAGTTTCGTCCGATTTCATGTAAATGGTGCCCCAAAGTCCCTATATATCTTTCGATTTGCACGAAATTTGGCATAACTTACTGAATTAAGCCTAGAGTGATGTCTGCCAAGTTTCGAGAAAATCGGTCTAGATTTAGATATAGCTCCCATATATAGTTTCGTCCGATTTCATGTAAATGGTGCACCATAGTCCCTATATATCTTTCGATTTGCACGAAATTTGGCATAACGTACTGAATTAAGCCTTGGGTGATGTCTGCCAAGTTTCGTGAATATTGGTTCAGATTTCGATATCGCTCCCACATATAGTTCCGCCAGATTTTATGTAAATGGTGCACCAAAGTTGATATATATCTTTCGATTTGCACGAACTTTTGCATAGCTTACCGAATTTAGTCCGGAATGATGTGTGCCAAGTTTCGTTAAAATCAGTTGAGATTTAGATGTAGTTCCTTATATTATAGATGGATTTAAGTAATTGAAGCCCCAAGGAACCAATATATTGCTGATAGAACAAAACGTACTAAAATTAGTATAACCTAACCTGTGACAAGTTTCGTTGGAATCGGTTCATATTTGGATATAGCTTCCATATATATTTTCGTCGGATTTTAAGTAAATAGTGCATCAAACTCCTCAGGTTTGTCAGATTGACATCAAATTTTGCACAACGAACATAATTGAGCATAGAATTATGTAGTCCCGTTTTCTAGAAGTACAGACATAGCCCAACGGATGACCTTTTGATATTTTTTTGAAGTCGATTTACATACTTTTGTCCCATTGTAATAAACGAATGACATGTTTATGGATAGATCTAGGTAGATTCACATTTAGATAAATATCACATATTTTATTTCATCCAATTTTATGTTAATAGTCCTGTTTAATATACCCATAGTGGTGAAGGGTATCATATAGTCGGCCCCGTCCGACTTTACTACTTTCCTTACTGGTTTATATTATAGATGGGCCAACCAATGAGAATTTAAAATATAAAATAAGAGACACACGGTTTAAAACATGTCAGAAATCCAAAATACCAAAAATTAGGGATACTGCAGCTGGACCATAAAAACTCGCCTACAAAAGTGCCTATAAAATAAATCGGTCGATCTTTGAATATTACCTCCATATAAATAATATTCAAAGATCGACCGATTTTTATAATTTTCAAAAGAAAGATGAGCAACCCAATGAAAACAAAAAATATAAACTAAGAACCAACTGGGTTGACAACATATCTGAAATCCAAAATATCGTAATTTGGGGATAATAAATTGACTGCACCACAACAGGGTCATACATTGATAATGTTTAATGAGAGAGCATACCAACCAATGTGAACCAAAAACTCGAAACGGGCTCAAAAACCTGCCCAAATTAACGAACAATTTGAGCGACCGTTATATTTGGGCTATACCAAAAGGTGGACCAAGGACAACCTACAATTTGTGAGCTACCCAGAAACATCGTCCAACATTTATAATTTTTGGTACGGAAATTATTAACCCAACGAAAATCTAAAGTCGGACGGGGCCGACTATATGATACCCTTCACCACTTTGGGTATATTCAACAGATGAATCCTAATAGACGTCGCATTTTTAAAGGACCAGTAAAATGAAATTGTATCCATAAACATGTCATTCTGCAACCGATACTAAATTTTTCATTTGGTCAGATATAAAAGCTATATCTATTCCGATTTTTAGGAAACTTAACACACATTATTCTAGACCTAATTCATAACGCTGTGCCAAAATTCGTGCAAATCGAAAAATATATAGGGAATTTGGTGCACCATTTACATTAAATCGGACGAAAATATATATGAGAGCTATATCTAAATCCGAACCGATTTTCAGGAAACTTTACACACATCATTCTAGGCCTAATTAAATACACTGTGCGAAATTTCGTGCAAATAGAAATATATTCAGGGACTTTGGTGCATCATTTACCTTATTTTGGGTGAATATATATATATATATATATATATGGGAGATATATCTAAATCTAAACATATTTTCACAAAACTTATCACACATCATTCTAGGCTTAATTCAGTACGCTGTGCCAAATTTCGTGCAAATCGAAGGATATATGGGGACTTTGCTGCACCATTTACATGAAACCGGACGAAACTATGTATGAGAGCTTTATCTAAATCTGAACCGATTTTTCTCAATTTCACTAGGGTTCGTCCATGGGCCAAAGAAGTGACCTATGCCAAATTTCATCCAATTCGGATAATAAATGCAACCTGTACGTTGTTTACAATTTAACATGGACAGACGGACAGACGGACAGACAGACAGACATGCGTAAATCGACTCAGAAAGTGATTCCGTACATATTCTCAAAAGCAACCATGTGTCTATCTCGTTTCCTTTTGTTTGTTACAAAAATATGCACAAAGATATAATACCCTGTACCACAGAGTGGTGAAGGGTATTAAAATATGCACAAAGGCATAACATGGACATATATTGATACTTTTTTGAATTAGTATTTAAACCAGCATGAAAACACGAAATTTCAATTATTCTAGAGCGGTACCAATAAGTGGTGTCCTTCTTTGATTTTAGCTGTATCGCTGTATCCCACCACAAAAAGAGAATTTCTTCTTCGCGATTTTTGCATTCCTCTGGTCTCCCGGAGACTTAACCCTCTTCGCTGCTTCCAAGGAAATGGAAGGACCTCGGAAATGACGAAGAGAATTAAGTCTCAATCCTGCTGTGCGCTGTTACTTCATAGGTTCGTCCTTTCGAGTTAGCACCACAGACAATTTTTTTCTGGATTTTGGCAATATGTTTATTCAATTCTTCCACTATCTTATTGTTCATTCACTTCTTCGACATTTTATGACAGTTATGTTGTGTTTACCTTTGTTTTTTTTCGACTCGTAATTTGAGTTCTCCAAATGTTGGGTCGATATTATTCTTCCCGCTATTGAAAACAGATCCAAGTTTTCCTCCATACTTATTTCTCCCTGAATCTTGTCTGCATTTTTTTGTTATTCTTGTTCCTCGGGTGTAGTTATACCATCGACTACAGATGCCAAGGCAACCACACGTTAATGGTGCAACAAAGGCTCAAAGTTTAGCCGATTGTCACAAAATTTTGCACAATGTACTGACGTTTGTGTAGTTGAACGTGATATATGGGAGCTATATTTTCGTCCGATTTTAAGTAAATAATGCACCAAGGACCTAAAGTAAATCCGATAGGCACAAAATTGTGCACAACCCACTAAAGACATTAAAGCCTAACGTGTGGCAAGTTTCGTGCAAATCTGTTCAGATTTGTATATAGCTCCTATATATTTTTTCATCGGATTTTAATTATATCATGCACCAAGGACTCAAAATATGGTCGATAGCCACAAAACGTGCAGGAGAAATTTGCTTAGTTAATGTAGGAGATGCTTGCTTGAAGGATGATTAAGGGGCGTAAATTGTGGGCAGATCAACGGGTTATTCATATATATGATAACCAATTATTTTTGAAAGCCTTAAATTTTTTAAAGATATTTTTTAAGGGCCTAAAAATGAATAGTCGTCGATTTTTTAAAATAATCTAGCAATTAATTTTTTTTTTTTTTTTTTTTTGAAGTTATAATTAGGCGCAGATTTTAAAATGTTTTTAAATGACCTAAGAAGGCATAGCTTTCTTTAAATAAATCCTTGCAAGGCGCTTTATTATTTTTTTAAGAATATATACACACACATGTAATATACTCTGTACCACAGTGTGCTGTAGGGTTCAAGAAACCTCATCGTCCTTATCCTCTCAAAATGCAACTCCAATGACACACTCAAAACAACCAAAGCAAACCTTACTCAACATTTAAAATCCTGCCAACATATTCTTTCATTTGATTTGGGTTCTTTGTAACCGTGGCAAATAAATTTTGTGGTTAGAACATTGAAAGAAATATGGTTTCACAAACACCCCTACACAATCTGAAATTCAAAATTCCCCAACAATTCGTATTCAAGGACTAAAATATCTCAATGCACACAGAAAACGCAATATTTACGTTCGGAAAATCTCTTTAAGGAACATTAATCAAATGTTTTATGTTGTGTTTTGCTTTTTGTGGCGTTTTGTGTGGCTGTCGGTCTGAGCTTGGCGGAAAATTTAACAAGTGATGAGACTGTCGGGAAATCTTTCAAGACAGTTTATGTGTGTAGGTGTTACACACACACACATACACTCAAAAACCACAACACTTTTATGTATGCCTGCCTGTGTATTCAAATTTTGTGTCTTTGTGGGAAATATTTTAGCAAGATTGTTGAAAATTTCATTTTGTCACTTTTCCACTCTACCTTTCAACAGAAACACACACAGAGAGACATACATATATACAATTCACATTGTATTAGCATAAACTTAGACAGTCACTTAGGTTTTCGTGCATACGCTATGCTAACACTTTCATACATATTTTGAAAAACGTTGATGCACACACCGACACACACACATACATTGAATGCCAATCAGTAACCAAATCCAAGCATTGCCACGTTCATGGAATCTCTGTTGAACTGGTTAACGACGTTCATTTGAATGTCAAACCGCAACAATTTAGTTTTGAATTTTCTTTCAGCTGGCAATTGTTTGGGGGAGGGCGGGTTGGCCCTAAAATTTATGGTGGAAAAGGTGTGTACTGTGTATAAATTTTATGGTTAACAGTGTGGAGAATTTATACAGGTTTCCACTAGAAAATTTATTAATGTTCTGTTTTACGAAATTTTGAGACATAGTGTACCTATTTAAATTTCCAACACTGTTTATCATTTTTCCCAAAATGTCAATGTCTCTCTCTCTCTTCATCACTTAAATATATTTATGTGCACACTTATCTTAAATATACACACACGAACACACCCTTACGTATATCCACACACATACATGCATATACATATGTCGCATGTATATGTTAAAATATAACAAAGTGACAAAATGCTTGCTTACCTTGGTGGTGGATCCGCTTGAATTTCACACGCAACTTCGACAGTTTCATCCTTTGAGGCTCCAATTAAGATGACACGATCTAAATGTTTGCAAATTGGTGTATCTGTGAAACAGAGAAAATTAAATGAGAAATGTATGTAAATACGAGATGTATAATGTATGTATACACATACATGTATTATATACAAATTGTATATAAGTATTTGTTGAAGATTTAAATTATGTTCAAGTATGTGTGTAAAATATTGCCATAGGTATTTCCTGCCTACATTCCCTCATTATGATGACATCAAATATGGTTGTATGGCTTTGAGCGGGTTGCTTAAGTGTGTGTGTGTGGATGTGTGTCACTTTAATTAAGGTGAAGTTGGTCTGAGAGTTTTGCGGAATATGTGTGACAATAAGTGAAGCTAATGAGAATTATTAAAAATATTTTTATGAAGTACTAACAAGGCCTAGGCGTAGATTTTTTAAAAATATTTTCTAAGGGCCTAGATAGGCACAGATTTTTTAAGAGCCTAGATAGGCGTAGAGTTTTTAAAAATATTTTTAAGGGCCTACATAGGCGTAGATTTTTTAAAAATATTTTTATGGGCCTATATAGGCGTAGATTTTTTAAAAATATTTTTATGGGCACAGATAGGCGTTGATTTTTGAGGGTCTAGATATGCGTTGATTTTTAAGGGTCAAGATTGGCGTTGATTTTTAAGGGTCTAAATAGGCGTTGATTTTTAAAGGGTCTAGATATGCGTTGATTTTTAAGGGTCTAGATAGGCGTAGATTTTTTAATGGCCATGATAGGCGTCTATTTTTTAAAAATATTTTTTAAGGGTATATAAGCATCGAGAAATATATTTTAAGGGCCAAGATATGCGTAGATTTTTCAAATATATTTTTAAATAGCCTAGATAGGCGTAGATTTTTATACCCTTCACCACACTGTGGTACAGAGTATTATGTCTTTGTGCATATGTTTGTAACAGGCAAAAGGAAACGAGATAGACACACGGTTCCTTTTGAGAATATGCGTAGAATCACCTTCTAAGTCGATTTATGCTTGTCCGTCCGTCCGTCTGTCCGTTTGTCTGTCCATGTTAAATTGTAAACAAAGTACAGGTCGAATTTATGATCCGAATTGGATGAAAATTGAAATAGGTTACTTATTTGACCTAAGGACGACCCCTATTGAAATTGGGAAAATCTGTTCAGATTTAGATATAGCTCCCATATATATTTTCGTCCGATTTAATATAAATGGTGTACCTATATATCTTTCGATTTGGACGAAATTGGGCACAGCGAAATGAATTAGGTCTAGAATGATGTGTGCTAAGTTTCGTGCAAATCGGTCCGGATTTAAATATAGCTCCCATATATAGTTTCGTCGGATTTACAATAAATGGTGCACAAATGTGCCTATATATCATTCGATTTACACGAAATTTGGCACAGCGTACTGAATTAAGTCTAGAATGATGTGTGCTAAGTTCCGCGAAAATCTGTTCAGATTTAAATATAGCTCCCATATATATTTTCGTCCGATTTAAGGCAATTGGTGCACCAAAGTCCCTAATTAGCTCTTGATTTGCACGAAATTTAGCACAACTTACTGAATTAAGCCTAGAATGATGTGTGCTAAGTTTCACAAAAATCGGTTAAGATTTAGATATAGCTCCCGTATATATTTTCGTCCGATTTAAGGTAATTGGTGCACCAAAGTCCCTAAATATATTTCGATTTGCACGAAATTTACACAGCGTACTAAATTCAGTCTAGAACGATGTGTGCTAAGTTTCGGAATCGGTTCCTTTATTT